>NC_068995.1:4041274-4047062 GCF_001194135.2 Octopus bimaculoides | reverse complement strand
CTGTCCGTATACTTTGTATGTATATGTGTGTGTGCGTGTGTGTGTGTATGTGTGTATGTAAATTTATTTTGACATGTTTTTCAAACTATTTCTTCTTTATTTCCTATTTCTTGTAAAAGATAACTACGACAAATTCGATAAATGATAATAATAATCATTTCTAGTATTGTCAGAACGCTTGAAGACATGTTGGGAATAGCGGTCAGTTTATTACATGGCCCCCAGTGCGCAACTGGTACTTAATTTATCAACACTTAAACGATGTAAGTTAAAGTCGACTTCGGCGGATTTTAAACTCAAACGTAAACGTGTCCGAAATGGCACTAAACATTATGTCCAGTGTTCTAGAGTTCTGCTGGCAGCTTAGGGTCAATCAAGTAAATCCCCAGAAAACCTGTACCGCCCTGACCATCGAGTACAAGTGTCCTTTGGCTCTGATCTGCCGATTTTCAAGCCTACAGTCACATACTCAGCTTAGACACCTTTACAAATATTTTGGTTCAGATTTCAATGGATGTAGTTGTGGAGGACTACGCCTACCTTTCCAAATCTACTTTCCTTTCCAGACCAAATTTGTAAATGTTGACGAAAGCTTGGTTCTTAAACTGTTGTCCATCACACAACTTCTTTCGCCAAAGCCAGTTCAGTAGACGTCTTCTAACAGGTCGGCGAACAAAGCAGGTTTATATTCACAGAAGTCTGGCAAAGAATCTTTTTATACTGACAATTCAGACCAGACGATCTGCGATGCGTACATCCACCAATCACCATCGGTGTAACACTTGAGCTCTATCAGCTTTGTGCGACACTTTGCACCTTCTGCCAAATTTTGAATAAGATTATCGAGATTGGCACTAAAATCCACTACACTCTCCTCGCACGCGTGTGTATGCATATGTGGGTGTTTGTATACATGAGCGTATGAGTGTACACACGCACACATATACATATGGGTATGTCAGTATATACATATACATAGGTGCGTATACATACACACACATATTGTTTCTTATTCTTTCTTGCATTTTATAGTTTCAAGCTGCTAAATATATAAAAAATGAAGATATTCTTGCCCCTGTACTTCATGGTATTCCTACCTGCCTTAGTTTGGGGAACGATCAACAGTGAACAGCATAACGGTAAAGTTATTTTCTCCAATTTTATTCCTAACTTTTATTAACCATCTTCACTGATGGTTTTACTCTTCCGTGATGCTTTCAAATATGATAGTTAGCGGCGTGCATCTTTTGGCTGTCTCCAGATAGAATGGATGTCGAATGCTATTGACGGATATATTAAAAAGTGAGTGACAGCAAAGAGAGGTTAAATAATAGTTTTCTTTTTGATCATCTTCGTATGCTGCTGCTGCTGCTGCTACTACTACTACTACTACTACTACTACTACTACTACTACTACTACTACTACTACTACTACTACTACTACTACTACTATTACTACTATATTGACAATAGTAACATCAAATTTCGTCTTATTCTCTTGCAATTTACTCTTAATGATAATAATTCTTGTAGTAAATTGTAGACTATTGTCAGCATGAAACGGTGGGTTCTAGAATTTCCACATAAATTATATAATAAAATGTTACCTACACTTCTGGTATTGAACACTCTTTCTTGAACACTCTTTATTGTATATTATGGTTGAATAACGAAATAACACGTACTTACAAGTCATTAATCTGTATATTGTTTTGTTTGTCATTGGAAGTAAAATGTCACTGACAGCTGTTGATTTCCTGTATTTCTTCTTATTTTTAGAAGCCAATACGGCTGATTTAAATGCAGAGAAATGGGCGAGCAGGAACGCAGTTATTCATATTCCGGCTGTCAGTAGATTTAAACGCAGAAACGTCAAAAATAATATACATGTGATATACACAATGATGGAAAAATTACGAAAGAAAATAATTGAAAAGAAAAGGAAGGTACTTAGACGTTTGCACCATGGAAACCGCCATCCTAGAAGTAATTTTAAGCGTAGTTATAATTCGGTCGACAAAGCACATCAAATATTTCTAAGATTTTCGAAAAACCCATAAAGGGCTAAATTATCTCATTTCAAAGAATTTCATAAAAATTAGCTCTGGTCGCTTCAATACAGGCAAGTTTACATGCTTCTGTTATTAGTTTGTTGATATTTCATTTAATAAAATCCTCTATATTTGTGTTAAAAAGAAAAATTGATACGAAGATACCATCAACTGCAAAATAACATTATCAACAACATCAACACAAAAAAAAAAAACTCGCTTCTAAAATACTTCCCAGAAATAACAAACAGCCGACACATCCAGCAACTCGAATAATTCTTTAAGACAGAGCTAACTATTTTAATTATACTTCCATTTCATTATTATATTTTTATGTTCTCAGTCCAAGATCAACAATAGGTTTTTAATATTTTTAGCTTAAACGTGATATCTTAACAGAAGCAGGAGAGAAGAGAGGAAACGGATTATGGTAAATGAAAGTATATAGGAAACTTATCTTACATTCTAAGTTCAAACACCATCAGGGTCGACATTGCTTTTATTATTGTGGGTCTGGTAAAATATGTTTCACCATTCCTGCACACGCGTGAATATTTTTACATCGGTAGACCGCATTAGTTCCCTGCTGTTGCGCCTGGAACACAAACGGGCAGTGCGTGTTCGTCGGATTTCGTTTTCACTCAAGATGACGAATCACTTCGTGCGAAGACCGTAAACTTATGTCTCATCACTAGTGGTGATGATCTTCATTAAGGCTGGATCGTGGTTTGCACAGTCCAGCATTTCCAGTTCAGCGATTTCTGTGGGGAGCTGCTCCGCAAGAACGTTGGGGAAGAATTTCGCCGATACTTTCTGCATGCACAAATCCTTTGTTAAAATGGAATGGATTGATCCTGTGACTATACCCATTTCATGAGCAATTTCCTAAACTGTTACATCAGGGTCTTCCATGACTATTCGCCGAAACTTCTCAATCGGCTTGCAGATGGCCTCCCTGAGTATGCCACGCATACATACATTCACAGACGGACATTCACACACACACAAAGACAAAAAGTAAGAAACAATGTACGTCGAAGAGCAACATCCATCCAAGGACAGAATTCATTCTATCGTGATGATCGTCAACCATTTTAACTATGTTTTCAACAAAGAGATTCTACGCCGTTTATTGTTCGTTTTTAGAGAACTATCCATTTTACCTCTCCATCTATCAATAAGACGTTCATTCTAATTAACTTCTAATTAACTTAGGCACTGAGGCCTTGAACACAGCAATGACAAAACAACAACGATTACAACAACAGCAGCAGAGATTACATGTAATAGCAACGTAATAGTCACAAATGAAGGGGAAGAAACTACAATGAATGAAGGTGAAGTAATTCATGGAAAGGAAAGAAATAAAGGAAACGAAAAACGAGATTGCATAGTGCGATACCGATATAATGTAGGATAAATATAATCCTTGGATGGAATTCATAAACATTTAATGCATCGCTACGCGCGTTTCCGTGATCTTAAGAGACATGTGATTCGTGGAAACGCGCGTAGCGATGCGTTAATTATCTATAAATTGCATCCAAGTATTATTGTTATATATCATACACACACATACACAGACACGCACGCATATCTATCTATCTATCTATCTATCTATCTATCTATCTATCTATCTATGCATCGATCGATCGATCGATCTATTTAGCAACATATATAGTGATCGATCGATCGATAGATAGATAGATAGATAGATAGATAGATAGATAGATAGATAGATAGACAGACAATCCGACACACAGACATAATGTGAGAGAAAATGAAGAAAAGTGAAAAGGAGGCCTTTGAAATAAAATCACATTTCTTTCAAATATTTTTTAATCGTATCAAAATTTATCATCTGTTGTCCTTTTTTCTCTCTTTTCCCTTCGACCATTTCGTGTATTTTCTGAGTAAAGCAGTAGTTTGGCAAAATGTTAAAGTTCATTAAAACATTCATTTCATGGTTTAAACGAAAGATAGAAAACAATTTTTTTCTTTACAATTAATCATGGACACCAACCACATTTTAAACTTGGTAAAGTTAAAATCGTTCAATACATTTTTTAAATGTTAAAAAAAAAAAAGAAATTGCACTGAATTTATTTATTTATTTTCTGATCCGATGTTGAAAAGTAATAAATTCATTGATATATCTTTTATGCTTTGGTTAAACCTAAACTTGTTTTAATCATAATATACTCGCAATGTTCGGAGTGAAAAAGAAAGAATAAGTAAAACGGATTATAAACTGTTTCTTCCGACTTCTAACTGAGAATTCTTATTTTCCTTCTCGCTTTTCAAAAAATCTATTTCTGTTGACAAATTGTTTAATTTATTTAATTAAGCTTATTTATTTAGCAATTATCTCTCGCTGATCATCTTCACAAATGCATACATTGCAGGGCCGAGGAAAGATTCGATTGGGTGACATTTTGTGGCACCAGATTAGCGTGATGTGTTTTGAAAGTATATTTAATAGACAATTCAAGATCATAGAAAAACATTTATTCATTCATTATCTTAATTTATTCATAGATTAAGCTTTTTGCATTTTATACTTTGTATTTCAGTATATTTCGAAAAAAACAAACCAAAAACAAACGATACATTTTGTGTAAAAATGCTTTATTGGAAAAGAAAAGGCGATATAATGAATACGAACAATGTAATTTATAAAAATTCTAAGTGTTAAGAAATCTATGCCACTTTAGTTCTCTCCCCTGTCATATTTATTTATCTCCCCTACATTCATACGGTCGTGGAATCTCAAGACGGACTGTTGTTTCTCTTTCATAACTTCATTCATAGCTACCGAGTTTTATAGGAATTGACTCCAAATCTCGAATGCTATTTTCTCGACCCAGAGAGAATGAGGAGCAGATTTGAACCTTCAACGTAAGGGACGGTAGCTAAATACCACATGTACTCAACGCTTTGCCAGTCTGCTCCATATAGCTGCTATGTGTCTCAAAGCTCAACCCTCCTCCGGTCAGCCTCGACACTGTAGACGGATGATTAAAGGCATTCTAGCCACGACTTCATCATTCTCCCTTCATTTATATACTAGCTTATGAGATGCTCGCCGTGGGGACCTTTTAGCTAGCTCCTGCAGAGTGCCAATTGGGCCCGTAGCCCAAAACTAAAGCGGCTAATAAGAAAGAATTTATTGGTACCTTACCAATATTATATAAATTTAAATTAAGTTTAAATGAAAAACTTGTAAGTTCACAAATTTGAATTTTCAATTGGTAGCATCATTCTGATTTCAAAAAGGTTTAATATGTCTATGTAGACCAAATGTAGACTGAGCTGCTGGGGTCCCAGACGGACGGACTGAATTTCGCGTTTATTATTATAGTTACACTGCGTATTAGAGTCTATATTACACTGAGAATTTTCACCTAATCATTTTAGTCGAAGATTTCACTCTTATTTTTAGCATGTTCTGTGATTACATTGGGATTCTGGTGATGGTTGTTTTGGGTGCCGTAGATGATAGAACAGGGTTTAACAGTGGCCAGTAATGTTACAATACATGTGTGTGTGTGTGTGTGTGTGTGTGTGTGTATTTCTGTATTGTCATATTTATTTTTTATTTTTGCCATATAAATACAAGCAGTATATATTCGTTCTTTACTCGTTTATTACTGTTCTTATTCTAACTCATATCCATTGTCAGGAAATTTTTCGCTACATATCTGTGACCTCTTCAGTGACACATTCCGTATATATAT
>NC_068995.1:4036246-4040843 GCF_001194135.2 Octopus bimaculoides | reverse complement strand
ATATATATATATATATATATATATATATACATGTGTGTGTGTCTATATATATATATTATATATGATATATTATATATCATATATTGTTTATCATGCATGCATACATACACAGTTGATCTTACCTAGATTCAGAAGAAAAAAAATCATACTACCGGCATTTTTTTCTCTATTAGTGCATAATTTTAAACATATAACCAGAAGAATATATTTGTACGATTCTATGTTCACATATTAACATATATACATATGCATGCAAGAAAGGGAACATAACTCATTAAAAAGATCAACGTTTTGTTTTAGATTTAATGCCAGTCTGTGATACAAGTTTAGGAGATGATCCTTTTCTCATAGTTCAATGAAAAGTGGAACCAATTTGGTTATCGGCTACGGTGACTGTAGCCTTCAGCACACTGAGGTATACCCCCATAATTAAATAAAACGAAGTAATGAAGAATTAATCTTTTGGTCAGAAAGACTACAAAATTTTCTGCTGCAAGTATTTGAGCTTAATATATAGATATTTTCGATCTAGTTTGGATTCTTTGCCATCAAATTTGATTGCAAAGAATTCAAATTTGATGGCAAAGAATCCAAACTAGATCGAAAACATCTATCAATATGGTGGCAGTGCGTTGTACTATAAATTTAGTTATTATTACCGTTGATGTTAAAACTGTGAGCTGGTGGAATCGTTAGCACACTGGGTGAAATACTTCGCAGTATTACGTCTGACTTTACCTTCTAAGTTCAAATTCCGCCGAATTCGTCTTTACCGTTCATCCTTTCGGATCTATAAAATAAGTACCAGTTGAGTAGAAGGATCGATGTAATCGACCTGTTACTACCCATGAAATTGCTTGCCTTGTGCCAAAATTTGAAACCATTCTTATTGTTGTTGCTGTTTGACCATGAATCAACTTTGAGTGAATAGATCTATGAACAGATATGCCTATTCACCTGCCCAACACAGGTAAATAATGCAATGCAGTTTGGTTCTTGTACAGTAGATGTCGTTATCAACCATTTCATATTTTATGTATGATAATAACTTTTGTAAATCGACCGAGATTACGATCTTTGAAGAAGACAATAGCAAAAGAAAACCAACCAAAGTGTATGAATGGAATGAGTGTCAGATAGCAGTTTGCTGGAATATATCAATATATAATATAAAGGTACAAATCTAAACAAAAAATATATATTTATATTTATAAATTTCGCACGTTCCTGCGTGTGTATATGCAGGGGTGAGATTTGTCGACAAGCAGTAAAAGAGTCGCCCGGAATACGATGGGTATGAGTTTTGTTGAAGCAACTGATCGTTTTGTCTCATGGATCGTTAGGACTTACAACAGTTTATATCATTAGATACACACACGCACACGCACACACACGCACGCACGCACACACACACACACACACACACACACACACACACTCTCTCTCTCTCTCTCTCTCTCTCTCTCTCTCTCATACAAACGATCCCCAGACACACACAATATGTGTGCGTGTTAGTATTAGTCAGTATTAAACGTCCGAACGACCAGATGTAATTTGTGCGCCTGTGAAACTTTAAGTCATGCAACTATGTGTCAAACTATTAAAAGCGTTCATTCTTTTGGTTTTGCAACCAAATGTATCAGTGCAGATATACATACATACATACATACATACATACATACATACATACATACATACGTACGTGCGTGCGTGCATATAAGAATCCAGCAGAATGGCAAACATCAGATTATTCACATCTGCTCACTACCAGACTCGAGTAATACTGTGAAGTATAAATAAATTGATTGAGTTCTAATAATTGGTGTATTGGTACCGCTATGACCAACCGGCGTCATATACATACGTGTGTGTGTGTATGAGAGCCCGCGTGTCTGTGTGCGGGTGTCTGTCTGTGTACCATACATGCATACATATATCCAAAGATAGACGTGCGCGCATACACACGCGTCTGTGATTATCATTTTCATAGCGTTCCACCTGCCTGGCTACACCAAAATGACTGAAGCCAATAAGAAAAGGGCGGAAGAGAAATGCTGATCGATAAATACGTCGATATTTTCTTTGAGCATTTCGTCCAGAAACTAAGTTCCACTCAGTTTCACCAAAATTTCACTTGATGCATTTCTGCCGCTGTACCGTTTCACAATTTATATGATCGTATATAACATTCGTACATAACATAGTATTTTAGAGAATATTTGGGTTTTATCTGTTAGTGATTTGTCCTTTTTACGATGATGGCTTAGAATGTAGTCCGTGTATTAAGTAATCTTCATATTTTCCTTTAATGAAATCTTTACCTTCTTTCCAAACTGTCCAACATTGCTGATGCGAATACATTGATCGGCGATTGTGTGTTAAAACAGCTGTAAAGTTTCGACCTCCATTCTGTCTTTCGTTTTCTAACTTGATCCAAGACTGGATTTTTCCATTCGGTTGCATGTAGAGCTTTGTAATATTTCCTTTCCAACTGATAAACTGACCTGTTGAAAATTAGAGAGAAAGAGTTAATAAACACAGATATTATATATCACTTTTGAAAAATAAATATATTTTTATACTTCAGAAATAGATTCATGACTGGATGTTGTTTTCACAGCATTATTATTATTATTATTATTATTATTATTATTATTATTATTATTATTATTATTATTATTAAGGCAATGACCAGGCAGAATCGATAGCATGCCGGGTAAGATGCTTAGCAGCATTTAGTCCGTCTTCACGTTCAAAGTTCAGATTCCGACGACGTCGACTTTGCCTTTCGTACTTTCGTGCTCGATCGATTAAGTACCAGTGAAACACTGGGGTTGATATAATCGACTGGACCTTCCCCCAAATTTAAGGCCTTCTACATTTAGTTGAAAAGATTATCATTCTTGTTGTTGTTGTTATTAGTAATGTTATTACTATTATTATTATTATTATTATTATGGTTATTATTATTATTATTATTATTATTATTATTATTATTATTATTATGATAAAATATGTAATATATGTCTACTTACCAATCAATCCGTAAACGGAGCCACTCAGTCCAGTAGAATCGGTCAGATAGAAATTTAAATACTTTATTTCAATTGGTTGATGTTTAGTTTGAGAACGTCGTAATAAAAATTCGATTCTGCCTTTCTTGCTGCTAGTCGTCAACGTTAAAGTTCTGTAACCAGAATATCTGATCGATATGTCGTTAATCGATGTGTTGTCAATCTGGTTAATGTGATCACCATCGTACGTCTCATTGACTGCATTAGTCATATTAATTTTATCGATATCTTTCCATTGCAGTTGATCAGATATCGTACGTTCGACTTGGTCTGGGCTGATCACCCACGTTTTATTTGGTTTTAGGATGCTTATTTCTCCTAAATAGGTTTTCTTAGAATTGATGCTGGCTTTAATAATTCTCGCATTGACATACAGTTCTGAAACAACGACGACAACAACATAAATAAATGAAGAAATAAATAAATAAATAAATAAATAAATAAATAAATGAATAAATAGATAAATATTGGAGTGGTTGTATTGTAAGTGGCCATATTCGAAGGAACAGAGGGTTGGAAAACATTATCATGGAAGGAGAAGTTGAGTTAGTAGATCAAAAGACAGGCAGATCGAAATCACCTGATCTGGTGCTGTCGGCGCTGGGGTTGGTGGAGAGTTATCTCTCCGTCAGCGATATAATCAAAGCAGTGAGCTTTCTGCACCGAAAGCCTATTTAAGAGTTTCTCTTATGGTAAATACAACAGTAAATTTGTTTTAACAGAACACCCACGTTTAAACGGGAATAAATTTTAAAAGAAGATAGAAAGTTTGCTGAAGAAGATTTGGATCGTACAAATACATATTGTTACAGACTGAAGCAAATCACGAGAGTTCTTAGTTTTACTTACTTGCAGTGTCGTCTGCCAGCAAATTGATAACGTCGCCATCATCTCCTTGTAAATCAAAACAAACTGGTCTTTTCAATCCACGGATGCTAACTGTGAAATGAGGATCTCCGACTCCTGAGATTTGGATGATGGTTTGATTGTAGTGTTGTGTGAGTGTAATTGGTATGGGTGGAGAATTCAAAAGGATAAAGGTTTAAAATGAGACTTCGAAGTATGAAAGCAAACAAATTGGTGAATATATAAGGTTATGAGTGTGCATGCCGACACACATACACTGCATACAGACACACATACAGACACATATATATGATAGATAAATACTTTTATGCATAAAACAGTTAATAGCGGTAGCATCAATATTAATATGAAAAGACAATCTTTATATCCACCTTAACGTGAATTTTGTGTTAGAGCACAGAATCGTGCGTCAGTTATTTTGAGAGGATCTCTCAGAAAAAGTCGTGCTGCATGAAAGTAGTCGTATTTATATCGCTAACAGACAAGGATCGTCTGCTACGGACGCTGTAATTTCATTATGCACCGCGAGTTTATATGAGAGGTCTTCTCAAAGTAAATAATGCAGTATCCTGATTTCGAACACAACATTCACGTGAAGGTGGTTATAACATGGACAGAGATCTAGAGCTATATACATATGCATATATATATATATA
>NC_068995.1:4030941-4035568 GCF_001194135.2 Octopus bimaculoides | reverse complement strand
AACATGTTCCCTTTTCAAATTCACACTTATTGCATCAGTCCTTCAGTTTTTCCTAGGCCCTGTAAAAGAAGTCAGAAGTTTGGGCCTCCAGCCAGGTCTTTCGCACCTTTAAAGCACCCCTTCGTATATATATAAAAATATATATTTTTCAAATAGATCGATCAATCGATAGAAAGAGAGATAGATGACGAAAAGGGTAACGAGAACAACCCAAGGAATCTGATGATAATGGTTTTACAAAGTGGAACCAAAAACAAAAAAGAAAAGAAACAAACTAAAAAGCCCACAAATAGTAATCTACAAACCACCAAAAGGGACTGTTTTCTTTTCCTGTTCTGAACGTTTTTGAGCTAAACAAGGTTTGGCAACTAATGACATTGTAGCATAAAGGAATGCAAAGAAAGAAAAGACGAGGTGACCTAAAAATCCAAACAGTTCTGAGTTAAGATTCCACTGAGGTCGACTCTACCTTTCATCTTTTCGGGGTGGATAAAATAAGTACCAGTTGAGTATTGGAGGCCAATGTAATCGGCTTACTCCCCTGACCCAAACTTAAGCTTTCTTACCTAAATTTTGAACAGCGTTGTAAGAGCTGGGCAGTGCAGACATATAAGTCCAGGGTGTCAAAAAGCCATTCTGAAATATAGAAAAACAGCAAATAGAACCACATTTAAATCTGCACTTCCCCCACATCTATCTGTCTGTTTGTCGGTACCTCTCTCTCTCACTCTCTCTCTCCTCTCAGACAGATGTAGCATTACAAGAAATATACATTTGACCGGATATGACCTTCCAACATTTATCTTTTACTGGTTTCAGCCTTTGCACTGCGGCCATGCTGAGCCACCACCTCGAAGAGTTTTGTCGAACAAACCGACCCCCGCCTTCAGTACTTACTTTTGAAGTCCAGTACTTACTTTATCGGCATCTTAGGCCGAGCCGCTTAGTTACTGGAACGTAAACAAGCTAACACCGTTTGCCAAACGGCGGTGGGGACAAACAGAAACGCAAACACGAGTCAAGCGTATATAAACACACGCACGCACACACGCACACACAAACTCACACACACATACATACACACACATATACAAACACGTGTGCGCACACATAGATTTTCTTTGCCGTGGTAATAGATGGAATCTCTGTGGTGTGGTGAGACGACCACACTTCACACACTTTACTTCCAAACACTCCTATAAAGAACGGAAGTGAGTGAGAGTGTTATGCCTTGGTGTGCATGCGCAACAGAGATGACGGTCAATCTGTGCCAAACAGCTTCACTCTGCGTACTTTAACTCTGTTACCATAGCAACATTTCCGATACTATTTGATCAGAATTCGTAAAGTTTACGATATTTGATGGTGTTTTTGGTTTTATAACTTACCCTCATTGCTTTGTCGATTGCCTCTTCCCTGCGTGCTTTCAACTTTCGGTCAATGACCATTCTTATAAATAAAAAATCCAAATATTTTGCCATGAAATTCTTTCTCTCAAAACTGTTAAGCCCTCCAATATTATCTTCGATGTGAGAATCTTTAATGGTATTCTTGAACTTGACCGCACCATTTGCGCCGTCAGAGTAGACATATAACGTGCTACCATCACTAGAGTTTACATTAGTTTTGTTAAAATACAAGATATTTTCAGAACCTTTGTAATAATCCTTTAAACCAACGTAATATGATGTATTATGATAAGGTCCAACTGTTGATAAATTAGTTAAAAGTGGCGTCTTCATTTCTTTGTAGAAATTTACCATAGACTTAGATATATTTTGTTTCTCAGTAATTCTCAAAGTTTTGCCTCCGCTCAGATTCGATAAGGTCTTCAATAAGATGTAGTCAGCTTTCAAATGTAAAGCAACGTTGAAGAATATAGCTTTGCAATCTTTGTTAGCTTTACGGAACGATTTGGTTATTTTGTGTCTTCTGATATTATTCATTGACTGCCAGCCATCTGTAAGGAAATACACAACTCGGACTCTTTTTTCGCTGGGATCAGATTTGTTCAACTGTTTTAAACTTTCTTCAATGGCCAAATTTAAGTCACTCGCTACAGAATAAAAATTAGAAATAACAGAAGAATAAGATAAAGAACACAAAATTTCATAGAAATACTAAGCAAAAAAAAAATATATATATTGGGGAAAATCCATGTCGATGTCGCTTAGTCCAAGACATCCTTGATGGAACAAGTCGTAAAGGAGATTTAAAAGTGAGCAGCTAGACTTATTGCGTTTCAAACGTGCCGACAACACCGGCAACTTGATGTTGTTTTAAATTCCTCATTTAGATGATATAGTATAATTTTCACAGACATAGTATATATGTAAACCTTCGTAATAGACATACAAACACGGCATAGCAACTACTGCTCCGCAGATTGAAAAAGTGATTAACAACCTTAGTCGATTTTCGTAACTTATTGGGGTCTCATCAGTGGTACGTTACATCACTTGCTCAATCCTAGAAAAACAAGCAGCCAAACTGCTTGTATAAAGTAGCTACACAGAACTGAATCTACTGATTTGCATACCATAAGTGTTTAACACATTATTTAATATCAGCGGTCTATAAGCGGGGATCTCAGTCCATAAACATTATCAAGGGATAATATAATAATATCCACGATTATATCATCTTGAGTCTCTGTCTTTTTGTTCAAAATCTAGGATGAATCAACAACAGAGAAAACCTCACCATCAACGACAACAGAAACAACAATCAAAAAGAGATTCACCACCATTAATACAAAACTACAGCAGCTACATAATACTACTTATGGACTCGCTCGTTGTTTGGACGGCGTATGAGTGTTCTGCAATATGTTTAGAGCGATCAAATGTCTGTGTAACACACTCCACCCCACCCACCATCAAATCGACATTACCTGTACAGGTGTACCGTGTACCATATGCCAGATGAGGAAATTATCGCAGAGCAACGTGAAATGAAGTGCTTTGCTCAAGAACACAAGACAATGCCTGCTCTGGTGATCGAAACCACAATCTCGCAATCACGTGTACAACATCCTAACTACTAATCCATGCGCCTTCACACTACTACTACTACTACAACTACTACAAGTAAGCGCAAATTACTGATTACTTACTATCATACGGAATAGTATTCTTAAATAAATCGAAAGCCATTTTAATGTTGTGGGCGTTAACAGGCAGCAAGCCATAAGCCCCTTGGTACACGTTCTTGTTGTATAGAAGAATTTTGAACCGGTCTTTTGGGGAGGTCATCCGTAATATGCTGGACAATGCTTTTTTCACTTCGGACAATTTCTCGCCTTTCATGGATTCAGTATAATCTATGGTGAAGATGATGTCCTTTGGAAACGGTTTCAACCGTCGAGGTGAGAAGAAAACCAGTCCCTCTTTGTTGTGCCACTGGAAAGACAAGCAGGAAATTAATGTACAAAGAACGGTTATATAATTTTAAGAGAAATCGGTATCTATTAATCGTTCACTTTCACATCTCAATCTGGGTCATGGCTGTCTTTCACAGACGTCACATATTTGTACGTATTAGGATTGAGGTCTTTTTTAGGATTTTTGTACGTATTAGGATGTCCAGTCTACGGATACGAAGATCTTTCGACAGATTCCGGACGTGTTGAAAAGACCATGGGCTTCACATTCCCTCTCTAAGTGATTAGAGAAATAATGATAATAATAATAATAATAATAATAATAATAATAATAATAATAATAATAATAATAATAATAATAATAATAAGCTGTTCCGTTTGTCGGATCAACTGGAACCCTCGTCGTCGTAACCGAGTGCCAAACAACATATACATTACATACCTTTCATGGCAGATGACTGATCGAGATCACATCCTCCTTGAACGAGGATACCAGTCAGTCCTTGGGTTATTTATTTACAACTAAATCGACCAGCGTTCTGTGAAAATGAAGAGTGTTGCTCAAAAACATAACGCGCCTTTTTCCGATCCTGAAACACTGAAACTATGATCTTGATGTCGTGATTGCAGTACCTTAACCATTCGGGCACACGCTTTCACGGCGAACTATAAAGCGGAACTCGCAAACCTTTCAGTATTTGATTTAAAAAAAAAAAAAAACATAGATAAGGGTGAGAAGAAATGTTGTGCTAAACTTACCAAGACATTTCCTGAAGATTTGGGATTTTGTTTCAAAGAATATTCCAGTAAGAAATTTCTGCTAAATAAATTCCTGATCATATCAAAAGAAGTCTTGTATGATATATGGATATTATTTGGAGATATCCAGTGAATTTTCCGATCAAAGCTTACTTCTAAAAAATATAAAAGTATAAGCAATATTAAGAACAACAACAACAACAACAACAACAACAACAACAACAACAACAATAATAACAATAATAATAATAATAATAATAATAATAATAATAATAATAATGATAATAATAATAATAATAATGGCCTCTGGATTGAAATCAGAAACAGAGGGGTTTATCATAGCAGCCCAAGATCAATGCCTACCTACAAAGAACTACCAGGCCAACATATTAAAGAACGGCAGCTCCCCATTATGTCGTATATGCCAACAACAAAATGAGACCATCGATCATGTTGTCTCCATGTGCAGTCTGCTTGCGCCTACAG
>NC_068995.1:4028681-4030556 GCF_001194135.2 Octopus bimaculoides | reverse complement strand
TTGGGAATGACAGCGAAACGGGCTGATTACTACCTAGCTCAGATACCAGGAAACCCCAAAATGGCTGAAGTCCAAAAGATAGTGCTCATGGGAACTGCCCATATCCTACGTAAAATACTGTCTATGTGATCTCAAATTTTAAAGCAAACATAATTTTCTTATGGTTTCTTAAACATTCACTTGAACAAAACTGTACAAATCCAAATATATGGTACCCTAGGCATAACACCTACATGAACTTCTAACTTGTTGTCTCTTGAGGTCTCTGGGTGAGACTTGGATCCAACTTGTACAAATGCAAAACAAAAGTCAAACATAAAATAATAATAATAATAATAATAATAATTAATAATAATAATAATAATCCTTTCTACTATAGGCACAGTGATGAATGTGAACACAACGTAAGAAAAGATTCAAACCATCACAACAACAAAACAAACCAATAACAAAATGTCAGTCTCTCACTTTGTTCGATGCTCGCAACTGGCATGTTGTGTTCTTTGAAAAGTTTCACGGACGGTTCCATAATTTTCGTCGGTTCCCACAAGTAAGTGTTGATGACCACATCGCTCACGTATTGTCCTTGCCGAAAGAAAAGGTAAACTGGAAACTTGTATTTGTTATTTTGGCGATGAAGTAGGTAGTTGTAGGTCAGGTTGAACTGGGCTTTACTCAGCGCAGCCATCGGCACCGTCATTACAAAGACATTCGAGTCAGAATATCTGAAGGAGAAAAATTGTGCGATTATATCACTCTCTAACATAAAAACAAGGTCAGCACTTCCATTTATGTATTTATTGTTTGTTTGTTTGTTTGTTTGTTCATTTATTGTAGCGAAGATTATGTTAAATACATTATACTCAGATGGCATATCTAAGAAATATCAATACATATAGAAATATATATGAACAAAAACTGTACGAAAGCCTGTCTTTCTTAAACTTTTCTTAAACGGGTGAAGGTATGGATTGAGAGAGAATTTGGTTGCTGTTTCGAGCTTCTTGGGCGGACATGTAGAAGTTCCATCAATGCTATATGAAGTCTGAAGAAGTTTGAGTTGTAGAAAAGATGAATAGTTAACTCCATAGAATAGTGTATATTGAATCTTAACCGAAAATAATTTTGGTATTGTTAGATAATTAGATAAATCTTTGGCTAGGTAACTGAATAATCACGGTTTGGAGCCTAGTTTGGTCTCATTCGAGTTTGGTGCGTTCATAATCCCATAAGCTTTCTACGTCGGTTTTCCAGAAATGAAAAACCTGAAATTAACCATCTAAAACTAATCGATGTATAATTATCAACAGATAGGCACAGGCGTGGCTGTGTGGTAAGAAATTTGCTTCCCGACCACATAGTTCTGGGTTCAGTCCCACTGCGTTGCATCTTCGGCAAATGACGCCTAGTATAGTCTTGGGTCGACACATGCTTTCTGAGTGTATTTGGTAAACAGAAACTGAAAGAAACCCGTCATATATATATATAGCGATTACACTACATGTTTACAATATATACTACATTGGTTTGTATGCTGGAAAATACGGTATGGGTATCGTTTTCTAGACTACTAAACTCATGTTGAGAGAAGAAAAAAACTGCATCATTTGTAAAAATGTAGTTAATAATCCCGGAAAATTATAATCTTATTAATAGTACCACTAATCATCTGTAAGTATTTTAATTGAAATTAATTACACCCAGCTTTCTATAAAGACATAAACAATCTTCATACTGTGCATTGTTCTGATTATATCGAAGCTAAATGAGAAGCTTTAGTTGTTAAACAAGCTTCTGGTCTCTGCTGGTTTCCAGCCGTTAAGACGATGTCAGTGCAAAGCAATGTGTGTGCATATATATATATATATATATATA
>NC_068995.1:4025835-4028179 GCF_001194135.2 Octopus bimaculoides | reverse complement strand
GGTTGGTACTTTATATTTTGGTTCCAAAATGAAATAAGAAGGCAAAGTTGTCGGGCATATTAAACATTTTGGCCATTTAATCGCATCGAAGATAAATGAAGCCCAACTACTATTTAATTAAACGAGCATGCTTTCTCTCCTTTTCTTTCATTCCCTCCTTCCCTCCCTCCCTCTCTCTCTCTCTCTCTCTCTCTCTCTCTCTCCCTCTCTTTCTCTCAATCACTCATTAATTTGTTATAGCCTCCAGTATTATGTTACAGACAGGCTGTAAACAATCTGTTACAATGTATTAATTCGTGTGCCAAATGGTGAGTAGTCAAACGATATTCATTTACCATAAAGCGGCACGCGAATTATGTAACTCCTGTTCATAGTAAATTCTTCATACACGACCGTAGTAGAGATTACAACGGTTTGTTATGTTGCCTAAAAGCAATCACGTGACTAATTTCGATTATCTCCTCTCTTTGCCTCCCGAAACCATTATTTTGCGCGTTTCAGCCTAGCATCAAGTTTAAAAATAGGTTTTTACGTCTGAAAAACGAGCTGCGTGCAAGAATACAGGAGAATGGCAGCTGCAGTCATGAAGCTGACGAGAGAAACATTATGTGGATGCCATCTTATAAGCGTTCAACAAAATAAGTCAGAGACTGACAAAAAACATGCAAGGACTATCAACTGTTTCTTTCTCCCTAGGCTAACTCCTGGCAATCGAATCTTTATAAAAATGCTTCTAATATTATCGCCATTTTTCTTCATTCCAGAATGCTATAGTATATGGCTAAGCAATTAAAACTATTTCATACCAGTGACTAATTTTATTTTATTCCTCATATAACGCCAAAATCGTGTTATAAAACTGAAATAGCTGTCAGCTGTATTACTTCTGTATTTCAATATCTATCTTAAATACACGCCAATTCGCTGAAACTTAGTGGTCAGTTTTAATCCACTCTTCAAAGAGTAATTAACAAACCTGAGTTTCAGTAAAGTGAAAGAATATTTACATTAATACAAATTAATTAACGTAAGTATAAAAGGAAATATTCTCGAAGAAAAGAAAAAAAGTTGTAATATAAAGTATGACAGTGTTCATCAATTTGTAAAACAAACAGTAACAACTTTTAAAAGGAATCTCAAATTGACACTCACAGACTCCTGTCTTCTTTTATTAGTTTCAATTTAAGGTTTGTTTTTTGCAGCCATATCTTGTATTCTTCCGATACTTTTTGTGTTTTGCTCTTATAATGAGTTCCATTAACATATCTGTAAAATAAATGATAACAGGGTTAGAAGTCAACTCAAGACTGGGTAAATGACAATTCGATCAGTGGTCTCGTCAACGGTATGACTGTAGCTTTCGATCCACTGGTTCTAACTTTCTAGCAATAATGTGTTTGATACAACCATCCCCACCGACCAGTGCCAAGGCCCACACCTTTTCTTTTAATGAAGGTCTAACGGAGTAAATCGCTAATTAACAACACGTAACTCCTGAATGTGCATAATTATAATGAAGGGATTTCTAGCCGTGACTGTTCCATGCTTATGTGAGCATTGGGTATCTTAGACTATATAGTCTAAACTACCTCGTATCCCATTTTCAAGACGGTAGGGCTTAACTTGAGAGGGACAAGGGCATTAATTCTAACAGATTGGTACATTCAAAATGGCTGATTTTTTACTTTCAGTTTTCTTTTAAAGGTGAAAAAAGGATATCAAACATCTAAAGAAATCATTACAAAATAAATGAAATAATATGATTTCTTATAGAGATATGCATTCACTCCCGTATGTATATTTAGTTCTAGTCCTCATAGCTGGGTGTGTGATAATCAATGAAATATGATAGAATAAAAACTGTATAAAAATACAAATATGTTTACTTGTTTTTTTTTATCTATATAAGAATGTCTTTGTTTAAGTACTAACGCATTTGTAACCCATTCAGTTTTCCCTTCACATCTACACACACACACACACACACACACACACACACACACACACACACACATATGTGTATATATATATATATGTGTGTGTGTGTATACATTAGTGTCCTATTATACGCAGATAAATAATTTTGACAATTTTAATTGAAGAGGCTATTGTGAAGAAAGATGTATCCTTTCCTCTTAGACATTACTAACTTGACCTTGTCAACCTCCATTGTAGCTAACAAGTGTATATCATGATATACAATGATACGACCTGAAATAAAGGTTAAATGTGAATGAGACCTTGAAGCAGAAAGAAAAGAAGTAACAGTTTCAAATCCACCTCCCGCTCCCTCTCTTTTTCACATGTGTATTTACAAATATATATATATATATATATATATATA
>NC_068995.1:4023167-4025244 GCF_001194135.2 Octopus bimaculoides | reverse complement strand
ATATATATATATATATATATATATATACGTGGTCTGATCAATAAGTATCCGAACTGTTGCCATAGTATCGAAGCTAAAGCACGCAGAGTGAAAGCTTCTTGGTAAATATTGACCTTGACCTTTGCTGTGCACGGGCACTAAGTTTAACGTTCTAGCTCACTTCCACCGTTTACAGTAGTACGTTGAAGGAACGTGTGTCGCATGCGATCGTCGTATTGACCATGACAGAGAAAGTTGAGCAGAGAATCTGCATCAAAGTTTGCCAAAAGCTTAGCGTTACCTGCTCAGAAGCCTAAGCAAAGTTGCAGAAAGTGTATGGAGAAGAGTGAACGAGCCGCACTCAAGTGTACGAGTGGTCCAGACGTTTCCAAGATGGCCGAAACCATTTCGATAGTGATGAACGTTCCGGGAGACCTGCAACCAGGAGACCTGAGAAAAACATTACAGATGTGCATGAAACTGTGAGGGGAAGTCGTCAAATCACCATCTGTGAATTATCAGGGGATATGCAGATTAGTTACGGTCCATTATTAGGAATTATATTTAAAAATGTTGGTATATTTTGTGCATTGTAGAAGTATTGCAAATATTCTTTGCACTAGGATTTTAGCAGTAAAATCTTATATAGATCCCTAAGGGTCAGTTGGACTCCATTGAGAATCATAAGATTAAAAAGTTCATGTTTTAATGAGTTACGAGGTCATGTCAAAACGCTCATGCTAGTGAAGTGATTCCACGTGAGAATTGAAACTGGGTTGTGTTAAGGACTTGATAGAAAACTAATGAAGCGGGTTTTATTTTTTTAATTATTTTTTACTTTATCATTTAGTAAGCAATCCCGATGCATCACATTTCTTCTGGTATACACCACTGGCAGTGTGTATATTCGCGTCTGTGCACACACATACATACATATATATGTATGTGTGTGGACATATATATACATATATATATATATGTATGTATGTATGTATGTATGTATGTATGTATTATGTATGTATTATGTATGTATGTATGCATATGCAGATATGAATGAGAGTGAGCGTGTACATATATATATGTACACATGTGTATATATGAGATTAAGCACGTGTGGATAAGTATGTGTGTGTATATGTTAATATAATTAGCTTAAGTGACTCGAGATGAAAGAACTTCTTTGAGAAATGTGGAATGGTAATTAGGGAAGGAGGAAATCGTTGGGGTGGCGGAAGGAGGTGGAAAGACAGAAAGATAAATGGAAAGAAAGAAAAGCTAAAACGAAGTAAGAGGAGAGAGAGAAAGAAAGATATAAAGCAAATGAGGGGAAAAAAAGTGAGTTAAAAGTAAAGGAAAGCGACAGACAGACTGACAGACAGACAGATAGATAGATAGATAGATAGATAGATAGATAGATAGATAGATAGATAGATAGATAGATAGATAGAAACATGCTGTCCACTTATCTGTCTCCATGAATATCTATATATTGTCTATAGATATCGAATATATAAGTACAAGTGTGTAGAGCATGTAAGGCGTCCTGTTAGGATCACCTCTTTTGTGTATAAATGTACACTAATTTTATATGAAAAATATGTTGTCTATTGACTGTTATGCATGCTGGCCATTGGTAGAAAAATTTCTCCAATTTTGTATGTATGTATGTATGTATGTATGTATGTATGTATGAATGAATGAAGTTCATATTCATATGGTGTACTTTATATAAAATGGTGAAAGAAGGTGAAAGGAAGAGAAAGAAACTTCACAATAAAGGCTATTGACTTTCTATTTCTTTAATCGTTCTCTTCTACACATTTATTCATTGTTTCTTTAATTATGCTTTTTTTTCCTAATTAAAGACATTCTTTAAAGATATCAGAATGCCTAAGAATGTACTAATCATAAAATAATTGCGGAAACAATTACAAAAAAAACCCGTCAAAATAGTAAAAACAATGAGTAACCCAAACGCTAGGCGCACGTTTCGACATTGAGAATCTTGTATATATGTCATTACACATACACTTGAAAACACACTAACAATCACACGCACAAACATACATATATATATATATAGAGAGAGAGAGAGAGA
>NC_068995.1:4021685-4022240 GCF_001194135.2 Octopus bimaculoides | reverse complement strand
CAAGACGCAGGCGTGTCTGTACAAGAAGTCTTCTTCCCAACCACAGGCATCCAGGTTCAGTCTCACTGAGCCACACTCCGGGCAAATGCTCTTTACTCCAGCCAGCAGACGCTAACTAGGGCCTTATCAGTGGATTTGGTGGACGGAAACTGAAAGAAGCCTGTCGTGTATATGTATATGTGCAGGGTTGGCTGCGTAGTATGATGCTTGTGCCAGTATCTTCTACTATAGCCTCGGGCCGATCAAAGCCATGTGAGTGGATTTGGTAAACGGAAACTGAAAGAAGCCCGCCATATGTATGTGCGATCAATAATGTTTACATTGCTTGAGCCGTTTTTTTAATTTGTCATTTATGTCTACATAAAGCATATATCCATGAATGCATACGTAACAGAAATTTCAAGAACCTTTAAGTAGTAACACCACTTGAGCAGACGACATTCTACGACAACTATATTAGACGTATTGAGAAGTAGACGTAAGTACACTGGATTAATCACCAATGTCATAGACATATATGTGCATATAAATATGTATATATATATATATATATAT
>NC_068995.1:4020986-4021655 GCF_001194135.2 Octopus bimaculoides | reverse complement strand
TATATATATACATATTTGTAACTTCCGGTATATCTTCTACACTTACGGTCATCCTCATAATTACGTTTGCGTGCGTGTGCGGAGATGTGTAATTGTGTGTGTGTGAGTTTGTGCGTGTATTGTGTGTGTGTGTCTGTGTGTGTACACGGTGGAAGTCAACTGGTGTTTGTACACCAGTAGCTCCACTTCTTAGACATTGATGCTACTTCTAAAAGAATGGCAGCGAACAGGCGCTATTGCGACGCGGGCGCCCCAAGTATCGCATCTATTTCCTCTAACCTATTATATCTGCCGAGTTGTCACATAATTTGTGTAATACACACACACACATACAATATATGCACACATATATACACACACACACACACACACATACATACACACACACACACACACACACATACATACATATATATATATATATATATATGTAACCACAAAATGTAATCACATGTAAATCGTTGGCGATTTTTTTTCCTCCGTTTTCCTTTTCTATTGGACTTTCCTCTGTTTCTGAAGAAGAGCGTTGCTCGAAACGTTAAACCACCTTTCTTTTCTTCCCTGAGCGTCTTCTAATACTTTACATGTACCACGTCCTCGCGTTGTTGTTTTTTTTTGTGTTTGTTCTTCGTTTTTTATTTACGCTGAGATCATGACCGCTGCTCAATG
>NC_068995.1:4018739-4020327 GCF_001194135.2 Octopus bimaculoides | reverse complement strand
TATTGGCACAAGGCCAGCAATTTCGGGGGAGGGAATAAGTCAATTAAAGTGACCCCAGTGTTCAACTGGTACTTATTTGATCGATTCCGAAAAGGATGAAAAGCAAAGTCGACCTTGGCAGAATTTGAACCCAGAACGTAAAGACGGACGGAATGCCGTTAAGAATTTTGTCCGGTGCGCTAATGATTCTTCCAGCTCGCCGCCTCTTTCGAATATTTGCTACTACCACCGAGACCTGCAACCACGTTCGGTTTCACAGATTACGTCACTCGGGTTCGTCACAGATAAATATTATTGTTGATTAGAGTTATTTTGGTAAATGGAACAGTGACATGTTTATGTCTTTCACAGGTGCTCAGGAATGTGTAATTTATTATTTACTGATCAGCGTCTCAACGCGTGCAAACATAATGGCTGTATATATTTGCTCCACGGACCGTGACGGATAACAGTAAATGACCTGGCCGAATGCACCTAACAATGGCCTGTTCTTTGTCTGCATCTGGTTATTTAGATAATCTATCTTTCTGTCTACTTCTCCCACTTCTCTGCTTTTCTCTCTCTCCTCTCTCTCTCTCTGTCTTTCTGTCTTCTTCTTTTTATTTGGCTCTCTGTGTCTGTCTGTCTCTCTTTCTGTTTTTTTTTCTCTCTCTCTCTCTCTATCTCTCTCTCTAACACACACACACAAACACAGCGCGCGCTCAATGTATTCGTCTATTTCCTACCTGATCGCCTTCCTCTCTTTTCTATCAGTGTCTGTCTCTTTATCCATCAATGAATTATTCACGTAAAGCTCACATGAATACTCTCAGACATAAACACGTTTCCCCACCTCCCCCCTTGCGCACGAATCTCAAAGAGTAGAAATTTCACGTGACCTACAAAAAATTCCATATTACACCTCGCATGTTTCATTTTCTAAAGCAATTCCTCCTAGACGCACAATAATTAATTCGGAATCGCAATAACGTAATTAACCTCGGAATTATTTCGTTAATTAACATAAACCATTCACAATTGCTGTATTTACATTCTTTCGTCATAGTTACTGACTGAGCGACGTTACTCAGCCACGCCATCAGCATGGTAAACAACTCACAGTCAAATACCTTTAACACAAGATTATCAACCAAAGACAGAAAAACATATCAGAACAGGATTGTTTACTCCATTAGTTTGCTAAAAACCATACTGGAGCAAGGCTTCACTAATGATGTTAAGTATGTGTGCGAACTTTAATTTAGATGCTAAAAATGTTACCCCACAAGTGGAAAGCACTTGAACCTGTCTCAAGACAGAAAACAGTGGTGTAGCCCAATATTTCGGTCTTTTGTTTTATTAGAGGTTATTCGTTATGGTGGAATTTAATGAAGACTTCGACGCTCGGACAGAGTCAACAACTATTCAAAAGGTTACAAGGCGCAACGAAAACTGTAGGAAAAATAAATAAATAAATGAGTGGAAACTTTACCGGTGAGTGTTAAATAATAAGGCACTAAAAGAGAATGACTCTCCCCAGACACAACAGAATATGCTTCAACACACGAACTCACATAAAGAATCTTGCAAACCAAATCCCAAAACGAAG
>NC_068995.1:4016087-4018504 GCF_001194135.2 Octopus bimaculoides | reverse complement strand
TATATATATATTTATATATATGTATATGTATATATATGTATGTATAGATGTGTGTGTTTATACAGATGCACATACATATTTATATATATATAAATAATTACGTGTGTATATGTGTGTGCATTTCTATGTTGATAGATAATACACACTAATGAACGTAAAGAGAGAGGGTGGGTGTCCCAACTACAATACAAAATAAAGAGCGAGCTGTCACTAAAATGGCGGACTAAACATTGGAACCAATAAAATTATAGTTAAAATGTTAACAAGCGTTGTCGCCCTCGTGTGACATATACCATCACTAATGTTCTTATTGCGTATGTTGGGTGGGGCATAAGACCGAGGGTTCAGTTTGAAGGCCAGTGTTGACATTTATAGCGTATTGTGTGTCATTAATAGTTTCGAATTGAGCCAGTGTGGGGTGTCACCAGGCATCAGGAGAATTAGAAGAGGTCTTAAAAACATTTCAAAATTCGTTTCCATTGTGTAAAATTAGATTAATATTATTTGCGTGGTTATGGTTACTGGTTAAATGGAGTTTATTGAAGGACAGCCATGTTGTATTCATGAACCCATATGTACGCAGATACACACACACACTCACACACAGAGAGCTGACACAACACACACACATACACACATACTCACACAAACATATATATAGATCTATATTTGTCAATATTTAGCAGAAGCTAAGGCGGCGAGCTGGCAGAAACGTTAGCGCGCCGGGCGAAATGCTTAGCGGTATTTCGTCTGCCGCTACGTTCTGAGTTCAAATTCCGCTGAGGTCGACTTTGCTTTTCATCCTTTCGGTGTCGATTAAATAAGTACCAGTTACGCACTGGGATCGATGTTATCGACTTAATCCCTTTTTCTATCCTTGTTTGTCCCCTCTGTGTGCAGCACCTAGTGGGCAGTAAAGAAATAACAAAAGTTAGCACAGCGGGCGAAATGCTGATGACGACGACGATGGTGACAAAGATGGTTGTTGATATTTCAATAGTTATATCTGCAATTCTGTAATTCAAAAATAGGGAGCTGTCATCCCGAACGAAAGAGCATGCGCAAGACTTACAAGCTAACGTTGGATATTAAAGATCCAACTGGTAATTGAGTCTCGAAGTAAAAGTCTTCTGTGTATTGCTGTGTGTTGCCAACGTCGAGAGAGATGTGGGTTGTGGCGAAACGATAGCGAATGTCCGAAGTGATTGCCATCCTTCGGATTCTTGGCATAACCTGAAAATACAATGAAGATATTATACATAAATACACACGCACACACATATGTATACTTATACATACATGTAGATATAAACATACATATACCTGTATATATATATACATATATATATATGGGAGAATATACAAATAATAACAACAGACGAGGACAGGTGGTGTAAATAACAAAAGTATATATTAGTATGACGCTCGGGAATACGGAAAGTCTTTGACTTTTCGAGCTACGCTCTTCAACAGAAAGAATACGGAGACAAGGAGAAAAACACGGAGAAAAAAAATTGAATAGTGTTCAGTCAACGGTCAATCATAATAATATATATATACACATGGATATATATACGTATATATAAAGTGTAATATATAGACAAAGAGAAACAGGCAGACAAATATACAGATAGAACGACAGCCAAACAGAAAGACAGGCAGATAGATAGATAGATAGATAGATAGATAGATTTACAGACAAAGACAGAACAGCATATTTCAAAACACCTGAAACATGCATAATGTAGATATATCTACAGTCATTTATTTGAATGTCTCAGTTGTGAAGACTGCTGGCGATGTAAAGACATCATATTTTCCTATCTTCCTCCTAGTAAACAGTTAAAATCTTTAAGCATAATTCTGCTCAAAGTGGGTTGACTTAGAACTAAATAAGAACGAAAGAGAAAAACGTGATATATAGCCAATGTTTACATTTATAAGGATAATTTGCAAAGGACGATAAATTACCCCAACGAATTACCATATTAAATTCAAAAGAACAATATGTAAGTCAAGACGAAATAAATCGACCTGAACAGGTGACACCCTTTTATAAAAACGTTTGAAGCTTTTGATCTTTGTTTCTAAAGTAATTTTAAACCCTTCATGTTGTTGTTGTTGTAATTGTTACTGGTACTACTACTACTACTGCTACTGCTGCTGCTGTTGTGGTTGTCGATGTTATCTTTAGCCCTGCAAAGTGGGTAGCTGTATGCTTTTAGACAAATGACCCTTATAGCCACAACGTGTATATTATATATGTGCATAGGTAAATTTACATACACACTCACACAATATATACACAAGCACGCATACATGCGTATATATATATATATATATATATATATATATGTATGTGTGTATATATGCTTATATATACATACATATATATATATACATACATATATATATAT
>NC_068995.1:4014795-4015204 GCF_001194135.2 Octopus bimaculoides | reverse complement strand
TGTGTCTTATACGAGTTTGGAGTAGACATTATTCTTCAACTATCATTACCGTCCCCACAACCCCCACAACCCCCACAATCATCACAATCATCGTACACATCAACCACCAACGCCGCTACCCCCCCCCACACACACACACCCCACCCATCTTGCACCATCACAATCATCACAATATGACAGACCGCTCACCCACCCCCAGCACACACCGTGCCATCATCTTAATCGTGAAAACATAAAGCTCTCTTTCATTGCTATATTTAAATCAAAATTGTTTGTTATTACTGCTACTGTTACTGTTACTGTTGTTGTTGTTGCTATTGTTGTTGTTGTTGTTGTTGTTGTTGTTGTTGTTGTTAAGGCGATAAACTGGCAGAAACGTTAGCAAACCGGGTTAAATCCTTAGCGACAT
>NC_068995.1:4008500-4014490 GCF_001194135.2 Octopus bimaculoides | reverse complement strand
GGCAGAGAACGTAGCGAAATACCAGCCTACTGACAGCAGGACTATGCTTACAGTTGCACAATAATTGAAACAACAACAAAAGCACCGGCAATGTGACGCCGGCAAAAGCTTCCATGGTAACAAGAACCAGCGATGTAGTAATCGTGTACTGAGGAGTGAAAAAGTAGAAAACCTTTGTAGAAGTGATACTCACCAAGCCGTCGGTAATCGTGGATAACAGGAGTAACCAAAAGTGTATTCCTCCAAAACGGTAAAACATTGTGAATCCTGGTTGCCGAATTATGGCCGTTGTTGCTACAAGTGCTGCTGCTGCTGTTGTTTTTGCAGTTGTTCTTGTTGTTGTTGTAAATCTCACGTCTTGTGTTCTTTAATGATTTTTTTTTTCACTTCTTTTATTTCTGCATCTGATGTTGTTGCTGCTGCTGTTGTTGTGATTGTCGCTGTTGCTAATCTGATTTGTTGTTGTAAATCCTCGTCTTCTCCCAAGCTGTGGTCGCAATATGCTGTTGTTGTTTGTTCTTAAAAATATTGCCCTTTCTCCTGGTTCTATGATTCTTCTTGATTCCTGTTTTGCTTTTGTAGTCTTGTTGGCTTTGCAGCTGCTGATGTTGTTATCGTTGTTGTGATGGTGTTGTTGTTGGTGGTGGTGGTGCTGGTGATGATAGCGGTGGTAGAGATGGATGTAATGGTGTCGGTGACTGGTAGTTTTGCTATCGACGGTAACGTTCTCAGTGATTATGATGATGGTAATGATTATGATGATGATGATGCTCCTACTGTTCCCGGCAGTACTTCATGCTCTTGTTGATGATGATAATGATGATGTTCCAGTTATCGATGGTGTTGTTGGTGCTGTTGGTCCTTTTCTGATGGAACAAAAAGCCCTTCAAGACTAAAAAAGCAAACAAACAAACAAAATATATCATAATTATATTATGGAGGACTCTGAGAGAAAATAATATTTCTCATGAACAACTCAAGTTTCATGTTGGACTTTCGTTACCACTTTCGCTGAACAGTCACTCATCGTTATTGGTGTTGCTTTTGGGGATGATGATTATGACGATGAGGAGGATGATAATGACGATGGCGACTATCATGAAGTTTCTTCTTACCGTTTTAGAAAAAGGCTCGCTCATACATACATACATGCATACATATATACATACATGCACACACGCACACATACACACATGCATATATATGTATGTTTACATATTAATATATATATAATGTATATCTCTCTCTCTCTCTCTCTATATATATATATATATATATATATATTGTGTGTGTATATATATACATAAAGATACATACATGAATATATACGTATATATATACATACATACATATATATAAATGTATACATTATACATATATGCGCACACTCATGTGTGTGTATATGTATTCGTATGTCCGTGTTAATGAATGTATCCCAGATATGAAACCCATAATCCACTGTGTGTTCTAGAATTAGATTATTTTGATACAAAACAGGTTGACTTCATCCGGGGACAGCATAACTCTCCGAGAAATGTCAGTCTAAACGGAAATGTTAAATTAACTCACTTTCCACGCTGTCTGTATATTTCTGTACGTGTGTTTGTGTGTGTGTGTGTGTATGTGTGCGTGTGTGTGTGTGCGTGTGTGTGCGTGTGTGTGTGTGTGTGTGCGTGTGTGTGTGTGTGTGTGTGTGTGTGTATCTAAATGTATGTTATTGTGCGTTTAAGTGCATGCCTATAAATATATTTATATATCTGTTCATTTCTGCATGAGTGCATGCATATATGTGTATTTGTGTGCTTATGTGTGTCTATGTCACTGTGTGTCTCTGTGTGTGTGCGTGCGTGTATTTGCGTGAAGGATACGTTGGGTTTTTCTTTTATTCGTTTGTTTACTTATTGAAGGTTGAAGAAAATTTGAAATATTTTCATTGTTGTAAGCTCCAAAGAAGAACAGCAATGACATCAGTGACAACAGGAAAACTATTCCACCAGATATCTCTTAGAGAAACTGCCCGCAAATTCTTTTACGTTACGGGCCGGATTCATGCAAAGCAGTTTTTTCAGGGACCTGGGTATTACGCGTATAATAAAACTCAACGAAATGCATAATATATAGTTTAAATATTATATATACAGGGTGAAGACGGTATTTGAGGACACATGTATTTTTAATCACTATTTTATTTGACTAATTTTTATTGAATTTCTATTTCAGAAAATAACAATGACAGGCCTTATGCTTAGTAATGAAACGAAAAGCCATGCTGTGATTGCGGCTTTGAAGGCTAAGCATTGTGATTTAGAAACTTTTCGTTTTCTGGAAGTTGCAAGATCTTTTGTACACAAGATTCGATGAGTTAGAGAGAGAAGATGGAAGCGTATTACCGGTATCAAAATGTACAAAACATCCCCAACACTCTGATTCTATCAGGATACCTGAATCTATTCCGGAAGTTAAGCAAAACATTGAAGGCAATCCAGGATAATCAATGAGGTCAATTGTAAAAAAAAATCGTGTGTCAGAAATGTTGTGCATGAAGACATCAGACACAAATCTTACGCGATGAGGAGAGGTCAATTCATGTTAGAAAAATAAACAAAAGAAAACCGTTTAATCAGATCCAAAAGACTTTTGAAGAAACTTAAAAATCCATCGGAAGATGGTGCGATTTGGTTTTTCTGAGATGAGAAAAACTTTGACCAGGGCCGGAAAACTAACAGAAGACACGACAGATGGCTATGTGCAGACCCTTCTAAGGCTTCAAGAGTAATGTACTCAAAATATCCTGCAAGTGTCCGCACCCTTTATAATCCTCTTTATTATACATACACAAGGCCTAAAATTTTTTGGGAAGGGGTAACTCGATTGCATCGATCTTAATGATGGTGGCAGTGGTGGTAGTGGTGTTACAGGTGAGGATGGAACGGCTTCTGTGGCTGCTGCTACCAATGTTGATGATGATGATGATAGTGATGATGACGACTATGCGGATGATGATGGTGGTGATAATGATGATGGTGATGAAAATGATGTCGACGATAACGATGATGATAAAGATATGATGGGGATTGCAATGATGATTAATATTGATGATGACGACGATGACGGCGACGACGACAATGATGATGATGATGATGATGATGATGACGACGACCATGATTACATCAAAAGCAGTGATAAATATTTCAGTGGACAAACAAGAAATCTTTCGTCTCCCATGAGTAAACAAATGATTAAAGGTATGACTCATTAGATACACTACCACCACCAGCACCACCACCACCACCACTACCACTACCACAACCACCACCACCACCACCGGCACCACCACTACCACCGGCACCACCACCACCACCGGCACCACCACCACAACCAAAATCACCACCGCCGTCACCATGAGCACCACAGCTGCCACCACCTCCACCACCATGTCCTCATATATGAGTTGGGATGGTTAAGAACAAACGGTCGCTGGAGGGGAGGATGCAAGGGGCAGGTGAAACTGAGGACAGCATGAATGGAATTTCAATCCGGGTGGCATTTGTATTATAAGAAAATGGTGATAATGATAGCGACAATTAGGGGTGAATACGGGGTAGTTGTCAAAAACAAAAACAAAAACAAAACTGGGTAAGGTCTATTATAAATGGACGGTGTTGATAGTGAAAATACGGGTGGATACGGGGTAGTATTAAAAGAATCGGGTAAGGTCTACAAAAAATGGGTCACGATTGGGTTGGAAGAAGATAATGGGGTGGGTGAGAAAAATAGTGAATAGTAGGGTACAGGTAAGTATGTTTAATCACAGGTCAGCTGTGACGAAAAGGTATCCGATCACAGCTGTTCCAGCCATGACTATCACGTCGTTTTTTTTTTTGGGGGGGGGGTCACAGTGCAACCCGGTCCATACACTGTAACCTAGAATTCCTTCTTTGAAAGCAGAATGGGAATTAAAATAAAATATGACTGCTATTTCTAGCAAATCAGATTATCTCGTAGTGGTACACACTGTGGCTCGTATGTGAGAAAATGGTAGTGATTATGTTCGTGTGGGGTGGGGGAGGGGGTCGTTATTCAATCAAGTAAAACAGGAAAACCTGATACGTTGTTTTCGTGGTTTCGGAACCAGCGGGTGGAGTACATTCCACTGGGCTGCAGCTAAGTATGTATGTAAGGCTTGGCTACTCTGCATTGACAAGGGGCAACACCCTGAAACTAGTCTAGTCTGCAGATGCCAAACCAGCAGGGGGACACTGCTGACCTCCCCTGTTCGAAGGTTATAAAGGACACAGGTTTCGTGTGTCACATAGCTAGCTAGAGGCGATGGCTTCTTAGAGCTAATTCACGGCAGCTTTCGTCCTAATTTTGGGACTGCCATGTTGGCTTGGCGATAACTATTAATTTCCAGTACCGCTGCCGTAGTCTCCTTTAGAGAGACTTAGAAATATTAATAACTCTATATATATATATAATTAGAAATATAATATTTCTAAATCTCTCAGAGAGATTTAAGCAGTAGTGGAGCGACAAAGTTGTAGTATATTGTCAACTTAATGTGACAATCTTAATATTTATTAATTAATTAATTTATTTATTTATATATCAGGCAAATACTTTACCCCCACCCATACCTAGTATTCAATTGCACTACTGCCCTACAAAGGTAAGCACTTGTTTATAAATACGTAGGTATACGTCCAGTAGTATATTGGATATTTATTATCCCTTAGATGGTTGCTTAACCTCTAACTGATATAGACACACACACACACACACACACATATATATATATACATATACATATATATGTTTATATTTGTACATATACATATAAATATAAATACATATATATATGTATGTATATATGTGTGTATGTATGTATGTATGTATGTATGTATGTATGTATGTATGTATGCATGCATGTATGTATGTATGTATGTATGTATGTATGTATGTGTGTGTGTGTGTGTGTATGTATGTGTATTTTTATGTGTATTTTACAGATAAACAGTTTGATAGCAGCGTCCTTGGGTACAGGTCTCCAACAGGTAACTAATAACTGCTTCACTGCATTTCTGATGAGAATAGCAAGACAGGACCGTCTGTTGAATTCGGAGCATAACGAATGTTACACACACTCTCACACACGCGTACACACACACACACACACACACACACACACAAGCCGTGAACCTTCGAATTCCGTCAATCTGTGCCTCAGGTCTCCGATCTTCGAACGAAATATAAATAATGAAAGAGGACCCATTTAAGAAGAGTATTCAGATAAGGTGGACGAAAAAGGGAAGTGTTTGATTGGTGGCGTGTGTAAAGATGAAATCAATGAAGTAAAAACGCATTTAAATTTATTGTAGACCATTCACACATCGTCTCTTTATGATCAAATGTTACAATATAGAAAGATTGAAAAAGAAAGTTACTACGCAATGCGTTAAGGAAGCTAGAAAGAAAATAATACGATAGATATTGTGAAAATGGACGCTAAGTCTCAAAACGATCATAAGATATACCCTACGGCAAAGCAATAAATAAATGATACATTAAAAAAACATGAAAAATAGGAAACACAGATAGAAAGGTACAAGGAAACAAGAGAAAGTGAAAATGAAAATAAGAAATACGTTAGTTCCTGAAATTCTATTACAAATTCGTGTTTTCACAATTATAAAGCAAATATACATATATACATATTACATACATAATACATACATATACACACATTATATATATATACATATAGATACAGATATACACATACAGACATGCGCACATGTAGATATATAAAAATATGCGTAAATCCATCCATCCATCCATCCGTGTCTCTCTCTCTCTAAGTATACATATATATATATATATATATATGTATGTATGCATGTATGTATGTATGTGTATATATATATATATATATGTGTGTGTGTGTGTGTGTGTGTGTGTGTGTGTGTGTGTGTGTGTGTGTGTGTGTGTGT
>NC_068995.1:4007380-4008472 GCF_001194135.2 Octopus bimaculoides | reverse complement strand
GAGAGAGAGAGAGAGAGAGAGAGAGAGAGAGAGAGATAGATAGATAGATAGATAGATAAAAAGATAGATAGATATAGATATATATACATATATAACCTACATATACATATACATATATACATGTATATGTGTGTATGTATGTATGTATATCAAGAAGGCAGTCAGAATTTTGGATAATTCTTTATTATTACCGCTTTCCTTCGTTTAAACGAACTCTTCAAGATAAGAATTAAAATCAAAATGATAACGATATAAACAGAGCTTTTCGTTGTTCTGTTATGTGTGTGTGTATACAACCAGAGTAATACATGCATATACGTATATAAATACACACATACACACATACATACACACATACATACATACATACATACATACATACATACATACATACATATGTACACTTCTGTCAACAACGCACACAAAATCTTAACTTACGGTCGTTGATGGTGTTGTCGCCGCTGTTGCTACAAGTAAATTATGTTATGACTTTGTCAGCGATAGCCGTGGCCGAGCAGACAGACCCATGACGAATCGCATTCCGACAGTGAGAGTTCTATTTTTCCATGTATCTAACACTATATTGTCCGACGTGTCTTTCACTACTTTAAAAGATGACAGACTGTACTTTAAGCATAATTTATTTTAGCTATTATTTCTAGGAGATAGCGCAGCCACACAGAGGTTTCGTCAGTGGCAAGAATAACTTCGGAAAAAACGTATTTCTCTTAGATTACACAGAGATACCCTACCAACGATTATACTTCTCCAGTTCTAAGATTATTCGGTTTAATTTGAGGGAACTGTATTGCTAATTTTAGCATGCACACAGTACTGGACCCCACATGATTTCCGCATAGCTGGCTTGTATCCACAACTAGAATTCCACAGAGGGGGTATCTTTAGATATGTGTGTATATAAATATAAAATAAAAAAACGAAAACAATCTTTACAAGTCTATGAACATTATCTTATCATGGACTTTCCTATCACTCACACGGTTCGGATGTATACATGTATGTATGTATATATGTACGTGTGTTTATATATATATATATAAATATTATATATATATATATATATATATATAT
>NC_068995.1:4004990-4005704 GCF_001194135.2 Octopus bimaculoides | reverse complement strand
ATATATACAGAGAAAGTGAGGAAGAGAGAGAAAACGAACGAAAGTAATGCGCAAGTGTACCGAAGTCTCGCGATTTTACATAGTCGGGTTACATTCCGAAAATCCCGGCCCTCTTATCAGGCTGTTGCTTTTGATAGATATTAAAATAATAATGATAATAATACTAAAATAATAGATGATGATGATAATAATAATAATAATAATAATAATAATAATAATAATAATAATAATGATAATAATATCTATATAAATGTATATATATATAGCGGTTTGGCTAAAGAGACCGATAGAATAAGTACTAGACTTACAAAGAATAAGTCATGGGGTCGATTTGCTCGGCAAAGGCGGTGCTCTAGTATGGCTGCAGTCAAATGACTGAAAAAAGTAAAATAATAAAAGAATATATATCTATATCTATGCTGAGACCCCTTTCGGTCATGACTGACCATGGGATTGCACCTAGAAAGTTACCCTCCCAAGTACAAGTCCGGGCAAGGTTGTATATGGGAGACCAGCAGTCGTGAAACAAAGCAACGTGAAATAAAGTGTCTTGCTCAAGAACACAACACGCAGCCCGGATCGGGATTCGAACTCATAACCTCACGATCATAAGCTCGACGCTCTAACCACTGAGCCATGCACCTTCACCCCCCACACACACATATATATATATATATACATATATATATATATATATACATATATATATATATA
>NC_068995.1:4001110-4003784 GCF_001194135.2 Octopus bimaculoides | reverse complement strand
TATATATATATATATATATATATATATATATATATATATATTGCAGACAATGGTGTCACCACAGTTGTGATGGTGATGGCGGCGCTGGTGGCGACGGCGGTGGTGGTGGGGGTATTGATGAAGATGAAGGTGACCATGGTGACCGTGATGATGGTTATCAAGGTGTGTGTGTGTGTCAAGGTAAGACGACCACACACATACACACACACACGCACACGCACGCACTCACGCATACACGCATATGCACACAAGCATGCGTGTATATTTCAAGGTTATCTTGTCAACATACTACAGCTGTTGTTGTTGCTGATGTTGCTGTTGTTCAAGATGATGGGGACGGGGATGTAGCAGTGGTATTGTGTGGGTGGTGGTGGTGGTGGTGTTGCATGAGCGGAGTGAGAGAGTCGAGAGGCAAACGGTTTGGTAAATAAAGAGATTTGAGAGTGTTTTGTGAGCTATTTCTCGCAGGTTCAACGACCGTGCAGAGCCACGATTCTCAGTCGGGGTCGATATGACCCTTAGGGGGTCCATATAAGATTTTATGGGACACAAATTGGTTATATTTCTTCAATACACAAAATATGTTAAGAATTTTTTATACAATTCCAAATAGTATTTAATTACAAAGATATATTATAATGGCGTAGGCGTGGCTGTGTGCGCAAAGAAGCTTGCTTCCCAACCACATGGTGCCAGGTTCAGTTTCACTGTGTGGTACCTTAGGTAAGTGTTTTCTATTAAAGCCTTGGGTCCACTAATGCCTTGTGAGTAGATTTGGTAGACGGAAACTGAAAGAAGCCCATCATTTGTGTGTGTGTGTGTGTGTGTGTGTGTGTGTATGTGTGTTTGTTCCCTTCCACCGCTTGACAACTGGTGATGGTGCGTTTATGTCGCGTAAACTAGCAGTTCAGCAAAGGAAACTGATATAATAGGTACCAAGATTTAAAAATGTAAGTATGTCCTGGTATCTATTCATTCGACTAAGCCGAGAGTTATACTCCAATATATCTGTGAAGCTTCTGTTCCATTGATTTCTTAACGGAAATAACCGTTACGGAAATACTGGACTAAAACTTCTCAGAGATTTCGTAGAAGTGTCTGGCTTCGTGATCAGAGTTACTGGACGCATCATCGTGAGATTCTGGTTTCGATTCCTCGACCGGGCGACACGTTGTCCTCTCCAGCAAATCGCTTCGTTTCATGATGTTCCAGTTCACTCAGCTAGCGAAATTGAGTAAACCTGCGACGGACAGGCGTCTCATCCAGGGGTAATATATACGCCACAGGATCTCCTCACCAAAAAAAAAAACCGATCCCGTGTGTCTATATAATCCGGGAAGGATCTTCAATTAGATTTCACAAAGCCGTGTGGCTATTTGATCAAACCTGGAGATTTGCCAAATGTAACCGCATGCTACCGCTATACACACAAAACGCAGAAGGACCCACTTTAAGGTTTTTCATGACCCAGTTGGATGCACTGGCTATAACTTGGGTTCAATTGCATCAAATGCTTTTTTTAAATTTTCACTTTGCACTCATTCACCAACTCGAATATGTGCCTTCTCTGTGCACTATGCTGTGTCTGTTGGTCCCTTGATGGGTTCATCCTACATTTTGATAGCCCTTCTTTATGTCTTCCTCTTTAGTCATCGGTGACTAAAACATCAAAGAGGTTGTTGCCTTGAGTGTCGTGTTACGAATTGCACTCAGGAGTGACCTGACACACATCGGATTACAAAGACCGACAAAGCAAAGGAAGTGAATGATTAAAACCAAAGGTAAATTATAATAAAGTCAAAACAGGTGTTAAAATGGAGGAAATAAAGACAAGATAACAAAGGAGTGGCTGTGTGGTAAGAAGATTTATTCCCAACCACATCGTTCCGGATTCAGTCCCACAGCACTGCGCCTTGGGCAAGTGTCTTCTACTATGCCCTCAGGCTCACCAAAGTCTTGTGAGTAGATTTGCTAGACGGAAACGGAAAGAAGCCCCTCCTATATATATGTGTGTGTGTGTGTGTGTGTGTGTGTGTGTGTGTGTGTGTGTGTGTGTGTGTGTGTGTGTGTGTGTGTGTGTGTGTGTGTGTGTGTGTACACACATATCTATTTATATATGTGTAGACACAAACATTAAAACCACACACACACACATATATGTGCATATGTGTGCTTGCACGCGCGCGTGTGTGCTTGCACGCGCGCGTGTGTGCTCGTTCGTGCATTCGTCCAGTATGGCTGTTTGATTAAGAAGATTATTTCGCGATTACAAATAGACCACAACCTTGTGATTAAAACTGGACAGAGAGAAACTAAGGAAGCTGGTCAGAACAAGTGTACCTGTTATTAAAATCTCCAGCCTCGTCACCCGCTGCGTCAGCTGACTGTACGCGACAATTATGTATGTATGTAAAGAGAGAGGAAGAGAAAGCGATAAACAAATACATGCAGACATACATGAACTTCGGTATATGGTGAAGCAAATGCTTGCTGATCCCTTAATTATGTTTATAAATGTATGGGAACTTTTAAATAAGTTCTCCACCGATAATGGTGCTTACATACCGAAGGGGTTGGTAAAAATTATTAATTGTTGATTTATTAATAAATTAATAAATTGATAAATCTTTACCCTTTTAATTTATATATATATATATATATATATATATATATA
>NC_068995.1:3996427-4000913 GCF_001194135.2 Octopus bimaculoides | reverse complement strand
TATATATATATATATATATATATATATATATAGAGAGAGAGAGAGAGAGAGAGAGAGAGAGGGGGGGGAGAGAAGATAGAGGGATAGATAGATAGGTATGCATGTACTTATAAATATGTATGTGTGTTGTGTGTGTGTGTGTATTGAAGTAGAAAAATCAATTTATTGCGCAAGTTTTAACAACAAAATATTATATAGGCCCTGAAAAGCTTATGGGCCCTCAAGAGCCATATGGGCCCTCAAGAGTCATATTGGCCCTCGGGAACCACATGGGCCCTCAAGAGACATATGGGTTCCTAAGAGCCATATCGCCCGCAGTTGAGAACGATTGATATAGTTCCGTGTTCGATTCTATTTCGGGGCTACTTTGATTGACAATTACCTCTTATTATTACCTCCTGTCAGGCTAACCCTTGTGAGTTAAATTTGATCGACAGAACTGTGAGATAACTGCTTAAAGGTCTTCCTTTGATATTGGTCGAAAGAGTGTCAGTGTGCAGAGACAATGCTATTCACCCGCATTTTTCAGCCTAGCCTCCATATCTACGTCTTGAAAGAAAGCTGTGTGGGTGTATGGCGTGGTACATCAGTATCAAAGGATTGCCCTCATTAAATAAGGGTGCTCCTTCTTTTCGGGCTGGTAGAATCTGTCCATCGCCCAGCTTAACTCCACCACCACCTGACCAATTTGCTGGTCTTTAATGCAGTTTACAATATCTTGTATGTATTGTGGCCAGTCCCCGATTTGAGGAGAACATTGGCTATTTATCTTCTCTACTTGACTCACAGGACCTATTTAAAGAGGATGGACAGAACATTGACCCTCATCCTTTGACGAAACTATTAAACAAAGAATTGTGTCATAACCACAACCACAATATTAGTTTCCTGAACAAATACACAACAATAACAGCAACTGCAGCCTCAAATCGATTAAAGCATAATCATAACTGCAGCTACAGCCACAACCACGAACCACTACCTTAACCACAACAATGATTATAATCTCAACTATCACAGTAACCACAGCGACAGCTATAACCACAATCCATCCCAGCCATAGACATAATTGCAATCGTAATACAGAATCTCGACAGAATTTTGGACCAAGTGTTCTTCGAAGTCGTATACCTCATCGGAAAGGAAAAGCGTATTTGAGTTTCCGGCTGCGGAGGCGAAAATCTAAAATCTTAGAATTTGTGGAATTTTTTCTTTTCTTTTTTTTTTTCTTTTTTATTGATTTCCGGAATCACAATTTCTGTTTTATGAAACAAAGGAACATCCAAAACTGAGGAGAGAGAGAGAGAGAGAAATCTCCCTTCATCCTTTCCCATGATGTGTTGCACTTCGAATGACCACTATTCCGAAATTCCTCCCAAATCTATGATAATCACTGTCTCCGACAGAAATTGGGCAAAGGAAAGCAAAAATGCTTCAGGCCCTGGGAGGTGGAGAGCTCTCATATTTCAAGGTCAGTGAGGGTTTACGGAGGGGCCAAGATGATAGTCTCTGGCCATTCTTGGGTTTCAATACCCCCAAACCTTTGTGGTGGCTGAAACTCCCTCTTACAAGCTCTGATTATAACCACAACATGGAATACGACCATAACCACAATGACACCATACCATAACTGTACTACAACCCTAACCACAACTATAGTCACACCACAGCCATAAATAAGACCCCCAACTGCAAAACCACCTCTCATAAAGCCACCGTTAACAACAGGTGAAGGCGCGTGGTTGAGTGGTTAGGGTATTCGGCTCACGATAGTAAGGTCATGAGTTCGATTCCTGGTGGTGTTTTTTGTCCTTGAGCAAGACATCTTATTTCATGTTGTTCTAGTCCACTCATCTGGGAAAAAAATGAGTTGTACCTGTAATACAAAGGGGGCCAGCCTTGTCACATTTTGTGTCAAGTTGATTGTCCCTGAGAACTACATTATGTCTGCGAAGCTGTCAGCCACGTGCTGGCGTTGATTTTTTTAATGAGCAGGCTGTTCGGTTAATAGGATCAACTGGAACACTCACCGCATTAACCGACGGAGAACCAGTTAAATTAACAACCGACTCTTTCTTTTGCCATAGCATCACAACCACTGCCTCCAACGGCGACAACAATGGTCTTTACAACAACCATAACAGAAACCACCACTACAACAATCATCATCATCATCATCATCATCATCATCATCATCATCATCATCATCATCATCATCACCACCATCACCACCATCACCACCACCACCATTGCCACAATACCGCCACATAATCATATCCATTAGTAGACCAATAATAAAAAGCACGAACTGGAAATCGTTCGGTATTGCTTGACGGTTCCATTCAACCACAAAACCATTCCTCATGGCATTGACAAAGAGGCTAGGCAGGAAAAAAAAAGGCGGGGGGAGCAAATGATGTCGTCTCCTCTCACCGACACTATGTAGATCAATACCGAAGGATCGCCCTTCACCTGTAATAAAGCCATGAGAAGATGACTAATACTCCATATTCAGCATCTTTCACACCATCACAACATGACCACCACCATAGCAACCGAATTATAATTCAAACAACCATTATTACCATCATCGTAGCAACCGAACTACCCGCATGAATGCGTCCTTTACAAGTAATAGCTTTTACTAACTACATTACGGGTACTACCACCACAACACAACACCGTCCGGGTGGTAAAAAGCTTGCCTCCTAACCACATGGTTCCGGGTTCAGTACTTTCGCGTGGCACCTTGGCCAAGTGTCGCTTACTATAGCTTAGGGACCACCAAAGGCTTGTGAGAGGATATGGTAGACGGAAACTGAAGGAAGCCCGTCGTATATATGTCTATATATATATGTATGTGTGTTTTTGTGTCTGTATTTGTACCCCCATCACTGCTTGATAACCGGTGTGGATGTGTTTACGTCCCCGTAAACTAGCGGTTCGACAAAAGCGATCGATAGAATAGGTACCAGGCTTAGAAAAGCTCCCACATGGCCACAGTCAAATGACTGAAACAAGTAAATGAATAAAAGAATATCACGAGCAATTTCACCAAGTGTCTAAACAAATTACACGGGCTTCTTTCAGTTTCCGTTTTCCAAATACATATGTGTGTGTGTGTGCGCGCGTGCGTGCGTCGTGCGTGCGTGCGTGCGTGCGTGTGTATGTGTCTATATGCCTGTGTTCCACCCCCGCCGCCGCTTTACAACTGGTGTTGGTGTGTTTACGTCCCCGTAACTTAGTGATTCGGCGAAAGAGGCGGATCGAATAAGTATCCAGGGGCGGACCCAAGGAAGGGGGCCTGAGGGGCACGTGCCCTCCTCAAGGAAAGAAATGCACCCTTCTAAATAATGTTATCACGCCATTTTCTCCTGGAATTGTATTTCCTTCCGACCTTCTGCTCTCCCTTCGAAAAACTCCCAGGATCGCGCCTGAGTGCCGAGCTTTAAAAAATAAACACTGGGGTGGATTCATTCAACTGAAACTTCTTCAAGGTGATGCCCCAGCATGGCCACAGTTTATTGACTAAAACAAGCAAAAAATCAAGGATGAAAGATAAAAGATAATGACCACTACAACGGCAAGCATAGTAACAAAAAAAGCATCACAACACAAACACACTACAGCCGCAATAATAGCCACAACAACAGGAACGTACCCACAGCATCAACCATAGAAAGAATCAGAGAGTGGACCACATTGTGCTAGAAATAGCAGCTAAATCTTTCTCAATTCAACACACCTTCTCCACCTCATAAAAAACAAAGATGTTTGTACAAGATAATGTAGCTTTGGATAAAGAATATCTTTAAAAAAAAAATAAATAAAGAGAAAAATACAAAAAATACAGGACGGTCACGGTTAGATTACTTCTGATTATATGCCACCAGCTCGACTAATATTGGCCCTGAGTTGAAATGACAACAACAGAAGCAGCAGCAGTAACCACAACAACAAGAAGCAGCGAAAAGAAATAGCAAGAAAAATATATTAACAATACTAACCTTGACACTAGTAGTAGTAGTAGTAGTAGTAGTAGTAGTAGTAAATTAGTTTGTGTGTTAAGTAATGTGTTTTTGGTGTAAGCTGGAAGAGCGGTTTTGATATTACTTACCAGCAGCAGCAGAAAAGGTTGTAATGGATGTGACTGGTTATAATGATGACAAGAGTTGCACTGAAGTTGGCAGACGACAAATGTTTTAATATAAGAGGAGGAGAGATGTAGTGCGTAACCTGTTGGTGGTGGCTGCTGCAGACACGCACACACAAACGCACACACCACATACAGAGGGTAGGAGAGGTGAGAGAGGGAAGAGGGAGAGAGAAGAGGGAAGAGCGAGAGAGAAGAGGGAAGAGCGAGAGAGAAGAGGGAAGAGCGAGAGAGAATGAGAGCGGTTGAATGAGAGAATTAGCGAGAATGAGAAACAGTTACGCAGACAGAATGACGGATAGATTGAGAGGGTGAGAGAGAGAGAGACAGAAA
>NC_068995.1:3994611-3995887 GCF_001194135.2 Octopus bimaculoides | reverse complement strand
GTAGACACATACAATAGGAATACAGAATACAAAATGGCTGATATTTAGCAAGGTGAGACACACATAAGAAGGAAGGAAACAAAGGACCACTGATGAGGTCACAGAAGTGTGACGAAAGAACTCTGGCCGAAATAAGATTAAGATTAATGTAATATAAAGCTGAAGCAAATTAACACCAAATATACAGTGCGTGTGTTTTTATTGGCTAAACTGGCAATATGACCATCCCCAAGTACAACAATATATATATATATATATATAGGCGCTGGCGTGACTGTGTGGCAAGAGGCTTGCTTCCCAAGCACGTGGTTCCGGGTTCAGTTCCACTGCGTGGCACCTTAGGCAAGTGTATTCTATTATAGTCTCGGGCCGACCAAAGCCTTGCGAGTGGATTTGGTAGACAGAAACTGAAATTTGAATACATTTTGGTAATTTTAGTGTGGTCTTGGCATAGAACAATGACACACAGCATCTACCAAAATGTATTCTCGTAGTATCACTATATCGTCCAAATTGTTGCAGTACATCGCTGGTCACAATGCGCTTCTTCACATTGTTGTAACACTCGAATTAAATATTCATTTATTGAAGCATCAAATCCTGAAATTTCTTTTTATTTACCACGGTCAATACTTAGAAATAAGGTAAGTTTGATTTAAGGTAAGTTTGATTGCGACCGTTCGACACAAGCCATGACACCTGACATGTCATTGAGCTGTGCTCCGATACAAACCTAGCGCATCTCCTTACAAACAAGCTTTCATGATACAAAACATTAATACAAAATCAACTCGGTTTTCTTTCTAAGCTAAAACCAATTCAATGCCATTCTTACCTACCAAATTACCAGGTAAATGACGCAACCTAGGAAGAATCATATTTCTGGCATTTTTCTTTTATACGTCACAATCGTATACAATTTCTATTTTTCTTTCATTTTCCTTCTGACTTCCCGCCATTTTTATCTTCCTCTACTCTTTCTTTGCTTCTTCCCCTCCTTCGTTGAATATCATATGCCAAAATATATACTACTATGCTACACCTCCACTGCAAGCACTAAGCTCCGCTCACAAGATGTGCAAAAAATACATAAACGTCTTCAAAAGCTCTTAACACACTTTATCGTTTGACGAAGCCAAATAAGGCTAAATTTAGAAGTTACTGTCATCATTTACTTTTATATCTATCTACATCTATATCTATCTATCTATCTATTTATCTATCTATCTATCTATCTATCTATCTATCTATCTATCTATCTATCTATCTATCTCTC
>NC_068995.1:3993236-3994601 GCF_001194135.2 Octopus bimaculoides | reverse complement strand
TATATATATATATATATATATATGTATATATATATATATGTACATGCATAGACACACACAAGCACATATTTTGTTTGTGTGTGTGAACATATGCTTTTCGTGTGTGTGAGAGAGAGTGTGTGTGCACGCGTGCATCTGTATGTGTGAATGCATAAAGTATAAAGTAGGTAGTTCAGTAGAGCACCAAAGCTGCTGTAAATGTGCAGCCATGCTGCCCTAAGACAAATTGTGAACTGCATTCATGTTTTATTTCTCCTAACTCTAATAACATATGGTTGACGACCATTAAAATCTATCTGTCAAAGAGAACCACACATAACATCCGCATTCAAAATTACGATAATTATTGTACTTTTGTTGCTGCTGCGTCTGCTGTTATTCAAACCTGTTTTTCAGTCCCTGCTTTGAGTCTTGAGCTTCTCAGCCATTGTTGGGATTTTGTTTTGTCTATTTCTTTTCTCTTTAGCATAACCCAATATTTGCCATGAAGGGGCTTTTCTTGCCATCGTTTTATCAAGATCCGTTGCTGTTCCAGTCTTAGATTCGATTTCAATTATTTTACATCTTTCGTTGTTTCTTCTTTCTCTTCATAGCTGTTAGATACTATGATTTCTGTTTTGTACTTGTCAGCTTCCTTAAACACTGAAAACATTTTTTTTTTCTTTTGTCTGTGTTTTGTGGCTATGTATATTAGTTTTCCTTGCTTCTGTCGTAAATGTTACTGTAGCTCTATGCTGGTTTTTTCGTAATAGTTTTCTAGCTGTATAAGGCCTCTACCACCTTCGATATGTTGTATGTGTAGCCTTTCTATGTCAGATTTTGGGTGGTGCATCCTAAATCCTGTCATTATTTTTCTTCTTTTTCTTGTCCATTTTGATTAGTTTGTTTAGAGTCTAGTTAAGGATATTGTAGCTGTAACTTATTATTGTTATAACTGTAACTTCTTCTTCTTCTTCTTCTTCTTATTATTATTATTATTATTATTATTATTATTATTATTATTATTATTATTATTATTACTATTATTATTATTATTGTTAAAAACAGTGTTTGCAATAGAGTTAGCGAACGACCTAACAAAAATAAAACTGAGTGCAAAGACAACAGGCTCGATATTGTTCTCTGGGATTTGGTATAGAATATTAGTTCATTCACTGCTGAGAGTCTCAGCTGTGAAGCATATGTTGCTCTACTGTGTAAAATGTGTTATGTACAAAATAGTTATTTAAATATATTGTGAGAGCAACACACACATTCTCCTTCATTCTTTCTCACTCTCTCTCTTTATATATATATATATATATATATATATATATATAAAATATATAGTTTTAGGGAAAATAACCAAGTTTCAAGAACTCAGCG
>NC_068995.1:3991202-3992799 GCF_001194135.2 Octopus bimaculoides | reverse complement strand
TAATGAAGGCGCATGGCTCATGGTCTAGTGGTTAGAGCGTCGAGCTCATGATTGTGAGGTTATGCGCTTGATTCCCGGACCGGGCTGCGTGTTGTATTCTTGAGCAAGACACTTTATTACTGCCTATTACTCCTTTCTTCTTCTACTTCTTCTTCTTCTTCTTCTTCTTCTTCTTCCTTTAACCTTTAAATTTTTCGCATTTTATGTGGACAACTATTGTCAGTTGTTTTTCCTGATAAACAGAACCAGACTGACGATAATATCTCTATGAAACATTTACTGGTTGCGTATCCAAGACATTTTGCACATTCCCTCTGTTAATTATGTGCATTACTGTTATTACATAATTCTGAGCATCCAGAAACAGCTGTCGAGGTAAAAACTCTGCATTCGCCTTTTAGTATTCTGTATTTTTTTAATATTCTAAGTAAATTTATTTGTCTCTTTATATATAAATATCTACGAGGGTGTTGGTCTGTTTACGTCCCCGTAAGGTAGTGGTGCGGCAAAACAACTCGATAGAATAAGCACCAGGGTTTTAAAAAAATAATTACCAGGGTTTAAAAAGAAAAAAAAATTCCCTGAAGACGGTGCCCCAGCATGGCCGCAGTCTAATGTCTAAAACAAGTAAATGATAAAACACACACATATTCATAAATATCTACATGTGTATGTGTGTATGAGTATATATGTGTATGTGTGTGTATGAGTATATATGTGTATCTACAAATTGCTTCTCCACAGCGATTAACTCTACATTTGCCGTTTTTCCACTCTCTCTCTCTCTCTTATTCTCCCTCTCTCCCTCTTATTCTCCCTCTCTCCCTCTCCATCCTTCACTCTCTCCCATTCTGTCTGTTATTCTGTCTGTGTCTGTCTCTCTCTTTCTCTCTCTAAGTCAAAAACATATTTCTTTGTCCCTTAAGCCTTGCGCCTTAAATCCCATTCCCCAACTATCAGCACGTATTTCTCTCTCCCTCTCTATTTCATTTTCTCTCGCTCACTCTTTCACTCTTTCATTCTCTCTCTCTTTCTCTCTCTCTCTCTCTCTCTCTCTCTCTCTCTCTCTCTCTCTCTCCTCGCTCTCTCTCTTTCTTACTCACTCATTCACTCGAGCGCTGACACTTATTCACACACTCCCTCACTTTCTCGCTTTCTCTTTCTCTCTCCTGCTCTCTCTCCGTTTCTTTTTCTCTTTCTCTTCCTCTTTCCTTCTCTCCCCTCGTCTCTCTTTCTTTCTCCCTCTCTCTACCTCTCTGTTTTCTCTCTTCTTGAACACCTAATATGCCACCACTGAAACTACCTTCACAATGGTAAATGTCTGATTAAGGTGAAATAAAATGGCTTCCATCTACATTGGAGAATCTTGTACTTGGATCACCACACAAACACACACACATATACATACGCATACCCCCGAGCACATACACTCACGCGCATATAGGAACCAGAGAACACACATACACACACATACACACACACGCACAGAAAAAACGCTTAGATAAGCATACAATATTTATGTGTGTCTGTACATTTTTAGACGTGTGATAAATACGTACACATGCCTAAACGCGTACACACAAGCACATCATACATA
>NC_068995.1:3987416-3989344 GCF_001194135.2 Octopus bimaculoides | reverse complement strand
CATACATATATATATATATATATATATATACATATGTATGTATGTATGTATGTATGTATGTATATATGCATGCATGTAAGCATGAATGTATATATGTATGTGTGTGCGTGTGCATGTTTATATGTAATCACGTGTGAATGCACGTGGCTTAGTGGTTAGAATATTCAACTCACGTTCATATAAGGTCATGAGTTCGATTGTTTGTGTCGCGTTTCGCCCTTGAGCAAGACACTGTATTTCACTTGACTTCAGCCCATTCACCTGACAAAATTTGGTTGTACCTGTAATTCAAAGGACCAGTCTTGTCACATTCTGTGTCACACTGAATTTCCCTGAGAACTACTTTAAGAGTACACGTATTTCTGTGGAGTACTCAGCCACTTGCATGTTAATTTCCCGAGGAGCGGTTCAATTGACCGGATAAACTGGAGCCCACGTCGTCGTAACCGACGGAATGCCAGGATGTATGTATGTATGCATGTATGTATGTCGCCATCACCCTTCTCTTGTTACAAATTCGACGTTCTGTTGTGCCCAAGTTTCGCGAAAAACACAGGAGGGTATCGATGTCTGCTCGCCGCCCCATGGACACCTAAAACCATTTATGAAAGCATGATATAGGTTGCTACCGAATCATACACCATTGCTCGTCGTGGCCATATTTTAATAAACCACTTAAAACCGTAATATGAGGAGGGTTTGTTTTACTTTTCTGCTTTCTTTACATTATCGTTCAAAACACAGAGTGATGTTAATAAAAATGAGCTGGAAAAACAAACACTCACATATTAGAGATTATCGACGATATCTCTAGGTACCATATGGAAACAACCAGTCAGGAGTCAACCAAACTGCTAGAAATAGCAACCAAATTTCCTTCAAATTATACCGTTCTGTTTTACAAAATGACGAACGCATTGAATAAGGTAAGTGATAGACAGTATATTCCTTACTGCTATACGCAAAACGCTTGAAACTTGAGGGGAGTTGGTCACATCAACCCCAGTCCTCGACTGGCACAAATTTCTTTGACCCCGAAATTATGAAAGGCAAAGTTGGCCTCGGCAAGATTTGAACTCAGAATATAAAAAGGCAGAAGAAACGCCGCTAAGCATTTTGTTCGGCGCGCTCACAATTCTGACAGCTCACTGCCCTATGTCACTTATATAAACTTTTCTACAATAGGCACAAGCCCAGAAATTTGAGGGGAAGGTAATCGTTTAAAAGGAGTGCCACGCAAAAGGGTTTAAAGGAGGTGCAGAAGTTTGTGCTGTCGTTTAGCACCAGTTTAAGCATGGTCCTTCGTGGTCTCATTTGATTTGAGCGAATTTGAAAGAAGACATCATACAAATTGGGCAACTTTAGAAGACCAGAAAACGTTATAGTAATGGTAGAAAAGTAAGAAGACAGAGTGACATGATGGGTTGGAGTTAAATTAATGTATTGCCGTTGGCGTGAAGGTGACTGGCTTTGACTGTCAGTGATGTAATTACACAGGTTTGTCATAACGCTTGCACTTATAGACACGTTCACACCTGTATACACGCTCCGGCTCTTAACTACGTGACTAAAGAGACACTGGTATGATTTTGGTGGACAGCAATAACATCTATGCATTGGGTTCGGGGGTTGGCAAGGACTCTGAACTTGCCTATGATCGAGTTAATTGCAATACAGACAACACAATGGATGCACCACTTAAAGAAAGGGGTCATCACCTTCATAGTACGCTCATACAGCAACTTCACTTAAGTATGTAACTGTAAGCACATCGTTATGAATATATATTCGTATGTGAAGGCGTATGTGCATGTAAGTGCATGTGCGCATGGACGTGCATATCTGCACTGGCACAACCATTTATATGTATATATATATATATGTGCATACTTATATGTTCTTCAATATTCCCCACATCTATCTATCTA
>NC_068995.1:3986326-3987316 GCF_001194135.2 Octopus bimaculoides | reverse complement strand
ATATATATATATATATATATGTATGTATGTATATATACATATGTATATATGTATATACACATATATACATATGTACGTATTTATATATGTTGTAATATACTTGTATGTCTATACTTGATACTCATTAAACTGCTCATTAAAACCCCAAAAAAGCATTTGTTGTCGTCAGAGTGAGGAAACGAGACACGTCTGCGATCAAATTTCCCGGTTTATGATGCCAATGTCAATGGAATCGATGCTTCTTCACTCATTCTCCTCTTCCGTCTTGACTTTTTTCCCTTATTTCTTTCATTCATTAATTCTCTCCAGCCTCCACTCCATCATTCATATCCTTTCGTACACTTTCAGCTCCGTTTACGTTTTCTATTTTATTTTATTCATATTTTTTTATTCTTTTCCTGGCTAAAATGGCATTGAGAGACGCAAAAACGCACGTACACAAATACAGGTGCAGTGACACACTGACACACGCACACACACGCACGCACTCAATGACGTAACGAATACTGAATTTTACGCCTCTGCAGCACTTCATACTTTGACGTAGTGACCAGACAACGAAGAAGTAGCTACGCAGACAAGTTCTTGAATACTTGATTGAACTGCTAAAAATAGCAGCCAAATCTCCTTCAAATCCCATGTAACTGTCTTCGAAAATGACACGTAGGTTATTATCGACCAGGAATCCGCACATAGATGAATAGGCTGGCCACGGTTGGAATGACTTTGATTTTTAGATATAGTCGATGTGGGAGAACTTAGAAGAGAACAACAGCTTCCACAACAATAAAGATAATAAATTAAAAACTGCGAGTAATTTGGTTGGACAATTGATAATAATAATAATAATAATAATAATAATAATAATAATAATAATAATAATAATAATAATAGTCAAAACGAAGAGCGCGATTTTAGATGTTTTATTTTTTTAACAACATTTCGACAGAACGTCTGTCTTTCTCAAGTTCAAACCAAAAGATGATTGAA
>NC_068995.1:3982436-3984888 GCF_001194135.2 Octopus bimaculoides | reverse complement strand
ATTTACCTTCGTGAAGAGTTACGTCAATCCTTTTTTAAAAAATATAATAATAATAATAATAATAATAATAATAATAATAATAATAATAATAATAATAATAATAATAATAATAATAATAATCCTTCCTACTATAGGCTCAAGGCCAGAAATTCGGTTGATGGAGACTAGTCGATTATATCAACCCCAGTATTTCATTGGTAATTAATTCGACCTGAAAGGATAAAAGGTAAAGTAGACCTCGGCCGAATTTGAATTCAGGACGTGAAGAAAGACGAAATACCGCTAAGCATTTTGCCCAGCGTGCTAACGAATCTTCCAGCTGCCCGCCTGCAGTACCAGGAAATGGCTTTTATGGCTTTTGATCTTAACTAATCGGAAGTGCTTTCATGGACATCGATTTGTCTTGGTATGAAAGATGGGCTACAACAAATATTCTGTTCAGTACCACAGATTTGCTTGTAAGTTGCTTGACCTAAGCTATTTGAGCATATCTTTTAGTGGCTGACGATATGTGCATCTCTGATCACGAGCAGAAGTAGTGGGGGAGCAATCATAGCCATGTATTGAGAGGAATTCTTTGGGGTTTCAGAATCCGTAAGTAGAAAGATAACATCATACACAGTATTCTTTCCTATTCCTTGACAGCTAATAATCCATGAGATGGATTCAATATATACAACCGTTTAACGATAGAGACAAAAAAAACAACAACTTTACGATAAAGAAAAAAACTTTATGAGTAAAAAATACATATAGCAATGCTAATGCTAAAAGCCAACACATAAACGTACATTAATTTATAGAGTGGAATACTGACTCAAACGGGAGTTACATTTCGCAGTTAAGGATCGTTAAGTTGGCATTGACCCTAAATATAAACTTTTAATCCTAGCTAAGACAGAAGTACGCTAAATCAAGAAGATTAAAATGAAGATTAACAATAAGATTAGAGAAAGTGACAGGTTCACAACAGTGAATTAGTAATATAATTATGGAGTGAATTAAAATTATGGTAAGAATCGTTGTAGATGAGCCCGCTTGATCGCATGCCACCAGATCATTAACCACGGCATCTCGAGAACCTTTGTAGTGAGTGTTGGAAATAGATGGAGTTTTGAAAAGCCGAACCCCTCCTTTCTAAAAGAAGCAAGAGAACATAGACGCCATCTGATCGAATGCGTCCTGAAAGAAGGCTTAGTGGACAGGTGATAGTTCATTATCGAAGCGATGGAAACGTTAACCATTTCCAACCGACTTTTACAAATACCTTTCTCTCATTCCTGACTAAAATTAGTGACTCTCCTTGTTATATCTTTCTAAGTTTGTTTTTCTCTATCAGCAGATTTGCTCAATGAACTTGGCAAGTTACAAGCTCCACAGCATTGTGGTGACACCTGCTTTCATCTCACCCTTATACAATTCTGGAATGACGGTATTTACTTCAATACTCGACGAGTGATGGCGACTTACAGACACTGCGCTCCTGAAAGCCACGTTGAGTGGAATGCTCTACAATGTCTCCAACGTCCTCAGTAACGGCTTCAACGTGACAACATTTAGAAGAGATGAAAGGGGAATCCTTAATGAAGAATCAAAATATAACTGTTTACCTTGATTACCGAACACATGCCATTTTACGTCGTAGCGAACTTTCTTCTGGAGGTAAGTCCCAAATCAGCTGTTTAGATCCTCCAGTTAGCAATGTTGTTCAACCGTGACGCACACTTCAATGTGATTTAAAGCGTCCAAAGCTCCACCAAGGCCAGTTCCCGCACCAATCAATTCTTCAGTTTATTGGATGAAGTAGAAATTTTCGCGGATTGATCTAGGAAGGACAATACAAGTCTGATGAGAAAGGCAGAGTCCATCAGCCATTCGGGTCGTTCAAGGCTGGTGACATTGTCGATGTCATTAATGCTTTGTTTATACTGTTGTAAGTCAGCAGCTGTATGAAAGACAGGAGCGAGGTAAGAGATTTCAAGAGGGAGACGTTCAGGGTACCCAGGACTACACGAACGTTGTCTCATGCCACCCTCTTAGCGTACATATTTCCCAGATTCTATGATTCTTTGTCGAAAAGAATTTACGCTATATAAAGTTGCTCTTCCAGTCTTCTACGGGTTATTCAGAAGCAGCTTCTCTACTCCTTCACTAACACAGCACTGGATATTCCCAGTCTTTTTTGAAAGGTGCAAGAACTTTTCTAAATAGCTGGGGAAGGGGTCAATCGACTAAATCTACACCACTACATGATTGGTACTTCATTTTATTGACCAAGGAAGGATGGATGGCAATGCTTACCTTGGTGGGATTCGAACTTATAATTAATGAATAAATACCACACTCTAACGATTTTGCCAGGCAGTAATGATGTTATTGCAGCTGTTGTTGAAAGTGGCGGTGGGGTGAGTTGGTGGGTTGGTGATGACAATAGCTGGTGGTGATGATGATG
>NC_068995.1:3978564-3981927 GCF_001194135.2 Octopus bimaculoides | reverse complement strand
ACGCACACATATAATCAAGATGTCACCTGCCCTTCCCAGTAAAGAATGTCCTTATCCTATTTTCGCCAGTTTTTAGGGGAGACACACACACACACATACACACACATGTATATATGTACGTATGTATATATATCTTAAAATATATATATATGTATCTATACATATATATACATACATATATACATACACACACGCGCGCACACACACACACACACACACACATATATATATATATACATGTGTGTGTGTGTGTGTGTGTGTATACGATGCATCTGTTCCCCATCCTTTCTTTATCCAACACCCTCACCTACGTATAACCTGCCATAATGCAGGTATGTCACCCTGAGTTTTTTTGTTTTTACAGATTACAGAATGACACGCACAAGTGAAACAAACTTAAAGCATAAACCTGTCGTTTGTTCTCTTACAACATGTCGTCTGTTCTCTTACAAAATGTCGTCTGTTCTCTTGATTTTTTTCCCTTCTTCCCGCCTGCATTGTAAGAGATGAACGGTTATATGATACACGCCATGACTAAAGCCCGATAACCCTCACTAATCTTACGCTAAAAGAGTTTCTGATTCATTGATGCTTTAAATTACCAAACCACCGTTTCTCTCCGTCACTTTTTATTCTATTATTATTATTATTATTATTATTATTATTATTATTATTATTATTATTATTATTATTATTATTATTATTATCTTCAAATTCACTTTATCTTCATTCAAATGCAAAAAGAGAAACTCAAAATATTAGGTATGTACATATGTGTGTGTGTGTGTGTGTTTGTGTATGTTGTGGTGTGTGTGTGTGTGGTGTGGGTGTATGGACAGATTATCTATACACTGTGTGTATATGGATAGCTACAGACACACATACACAGATATATATATATATATATAGAGAGAGAGAGAGAGAGATAGAGAGATATAGACAAATAGATACATACATGTATAAATGTATATATAATACATATATACATATACATATACACGCCTATATAAATATATATATATATACATACACATATATATACATATGTATGTATGTATATATGTATATACATACATATATATATATGCAAGTATCTATGTGTATACGATACAATCAGCCAGTTGGCAAAATCTTTAGAATATCACATAAATTGCTTCGTAGTAATTGCTTCGGCTGTTTACCCTCTGAGTTCAAATCCCGTTGAAGTCAAAATTTGCTTTTCATCTTTTCGGTGTTGATAAACCAAATACCAATTTCTCTCTTATTCCTCTTATTTGTCTTTCTATATTCTGGAAGAAGTTAGTTTTAGTCATACTTAGAGAGGCATAGGCATTGCCAGATGTGAAAATGGTCAAGACACGCCAAATATCAAGACGGCAACACTATAGGCTTTATGGGGGTAATAAATAAAAATAATCTATTACCAGTGGTTAGCATGCATAAATAAAAGTCTGAGGACTTAACATATTTTTAAAAATATAAGTGTATAAAATATTTTTATACACAAAGAGGCGACCACTGACCAAAGAGGCGAAACTGTCGAGAGATATCTCGGACGTGATTTCGATTTCTTAAAAACCACATATAATTGGTATTGTTTAATCCCCAACTTAAACCAGACTCACAGGATCTACAAAACATATATTCCAACGAAGACCAGCTCACCTTTTTAAAATGTCTTTCTAATACTTCGAAGGACTGCTGAAAAATTCCTGGCTTTGATAAAAGAAAATACAGGAAGGTCAGTTAATTATGATTTTACTCAACATATTCCCCTCTCAGAGTCACACACTTATTGCAGCGGTCCTGCAAAAGAACTCGGACTAGGTCATATGAGATACCTTTAAAGCCATAAACTTTTCAGTACTCCCTAGTATATTGTCTGTTTGAAATCTGTTTTGCTTCTTTCGAAATTGTAAGGTGTGCTTTGAGGTTGTGTTGGCTAACACTTCTAGCAGATCATGTGACCGCACAGAAGCTTCTTCGTTAGTTGCTGGTGTTGTTGGTTTGCTACAGTTAAAACCTGATTAAACAGGTTTCTGACGTTAGGCATCCCGGCTGTGACAGTCCCAACTTCTTAAGTGATCTACCCCAACATTATCGAAAAAGACTTTACGGCAGGGTATAACTTGAGGGGGGACATGATGGCTACTATTTCTAGGCGACTAGAAGTCCGCTGTAGATGCTTTTCCTGTGGCTCAGTATAAAGTATTATTATTATCATTGTTATTATTATTATTATTATTATTATTATTATTATTATTATTATTATTATTATTATTATTATTATTATTATTATTATTATTATTAAGCAAGTGCGGTCAAGCTGTAAAGGAAACACCGCGTTGTTAAGGGAATTAAATTAATATGTCGAGCTGAAACAAATATGGTTAATTAATTTTTTATTAACGAGTGAACATTTTGTACTGTTTCCTCTTTTTTCAGAAGTCGACAACATCATCATCATTATCATCATCAACAACAACGGTAGCAACAGCAGCAACAATACACGAGCCTCAAATACTATAATTGTTCTTAGCAAACAAATATCTTAAGCCTGACACTTAAGGAGCCATATTAGGAAGTCTGGATATTAAGCCATTTCCTTTGCTTTCTCGCTCTTTAGTAGAACAAACTTCTCTAATGTCTTCGCTGTATTTGGATATGGTCTTGCTTCTTCAAGAAGGAACCGGAGAAATGAGAAACCCTGGTTAGGTCATTGCTAGGAAAACCGTTTTAGTTTCCAAGATTCGGTATTTCATTCTTGTGGGTAAAAGGGTGTTTGTGGATAAAATACAGATATAGTACCACTTAAATACTCGTGTCGATAGCATCCCCTTATTTTCTTCCTTCAAAATTATTGACCTTGTAACTAAACGATTGACCCTCATTCATATTGCTTTTGTTGCTATTGCGAGCTGGCAGAATCGTTAGCACACCGGGGGAAAATGCTCAGCAGTATCTCGTCCGTTTTCACGTTCTGAGTTCAAATCCCATCAAGGCTGACTTTGCCTTTTATCTCTTCGGGGTCGATAAAATGAGTAACGATAAAACACTGGGATCGATGTAATCGACAAGTCCCCTCCCCACAAATTTCAGGCCTTGTGCTTTTAGTACAAAGGATTATTATTATTATTATTGAGTGAGACGGCGGAGCATGTCATCAAAGTGACTCTGGGGTACAAATATACGAAGCCTTATATATATCCATCATGACTACCCCGTCTGATTAGGGTACACCAGGCTTATGCATCACAACCAAGTGTCGGTGACACTATGATCTCATAGAAAGATGAATAGCACATGTCCTTGCAGGTGGGACCCATCGTATATATATATATATATATATATATATATATATAT
>NC_068995.1:3976538-3977448 GCF_001194135.2 Octopus bimaculoides | reverse complement strand
AAAAAAAAAAAAAAAAAAAGGACGCATTAGATAATGTAGTCATGAATGTACAAAAAATGGAATGTTCACAACTGGAATGACTTTAATCATAGACCTGCGCAATGAAGACCGTCTTGGAGACAAATAACGAAACCACAAACGACAGCAACATCAGAGAGACGGAAGCCATGTTTCAGGAAAATGTATCATTTTAAAGTAAGCATGAAAAACATTTTTATTATTTACATAGTTACCAATTAGAAATTACTATTAAAAAAAAAAAAGAGTGAAATAAAAAGATTCAAAATATTATGTAATATCTGCCAGGAAGATTAATATTACAATTTCACGCTCATTAATTCCTTTAGTACCGGGAATTTCAGTTCCTACTAAATACCACTACTTTACAAATAGGAGAGCTAGACTTACACTGTAAGTCTAGTGTTTGGTGTCGATTTTAGGTCTTATGATGGAGAAATAGGTACCGAAATAAGCCAATTAGCGTAAACTTTCCTGTCACGGTCATGGCCTGTAAATGTCAGAGGTGACAGTGTACTGGAAAAGCCAGTTAAAAGTCAATAGACGAGTCCACTTAGTTGTTAGGAGTTATGTTGAATCATGTTGTTTTTAAGCCTGAGATAAATTTTGATCTGACAAGCATCAGACCAAACATGTTCAAACGTGACCATCACGTCTTTCGTTCAGAAATTGTGAATTTTATTTTATCTTATATTTTTCATCATTCAGTGAGGGCCCGTCCCATGACTAATTAGAATCAGAGTGGCGAGGTGGCAGAATCGTTAGCATGCCGGACAAAATCCCTGGCGGCATTTCATCCGTCTTTACGTTATCAGTTCAAATGTCGCCGAGGTCGATTTTGCCTTTCATCGTTCGGTATCGATAAAATAAGTTCTCGGTGAGTTCTGGGGTG
>NC_068995.1:3973432-3976528 GCF_001194135.2 Octopus bimaculoides | reverse complement strand
CCTTCCCCAATATCGCTGGCCTTTAGCCAAAAGTTGAAACTATTATTGTAGTTGTTGTTATTGTTATCAAGTCCTCAACCTACTCCTCCAGATTATCTCACCTCAACCAATGAAGGAGTTTCTATATTGTCATTCAAACTGCTGAAAATATCAGCCAGTATATCCTTAGAATTATACTCTATTGTCTTAAATAAGAAATTCTAATAAAAGTCACACTGGTTGTGTGGTAAGAAACTTGCTTCCCAACCACATGGTTCCGGGTTCAGTCCCAATGCGTGAACATCTATGTTGATAGGTCTTCTTGATCAGACTTAACCCGGGGCTAAACAGCAACAGTAGCAGCAGCAGCAGCAGCATTGGCTACTGCAGTGCTAGCTTCTACACACTTGATATACATCAGGTTCTGTGGGAATTCGTATTTCTTGGAGTAAAATATATACCCATGTTAGAAAATGAATGAAATTTTGTAACTTCTCAAATAATAGAAACACTCGGCATAATCCTTCTGCTCCCACTGCATATCACCTCGCAATGTCTCTACCTCACATACACTTATATGCATTTAAGTGGCTTCCGCCAATTGAGTGGTCTGGTTATGGCAAACTTTGATATAATATCGCTGGCCGCTGTGTGGTAACCCGCATCCGTCTGACCACTTCACAGGCCTAGAGACATACGCACACTCACACACACAATCACACACACACACACACACACACACACACACACATTCATACATACACATTTGATATATACACGCACACATGAGATTTAAGTAGCTCTGTCTTCTACGTTATATTGGAACCACAAGACCTATTTGTCTCAGATTTTAAAAAAAGATTTAGTCTGTCGAATACAATGAAATAAATAAATAATTAAATAAATAAACAAACAAATAATTAAAATACAGTCTTCTTCAGCGAGGCGAAAGAAACCGTAGAAACTTGTTTATTCCTGAGTTTCGGATTCTTCTGCGAAAAGTTTCCCTTCACATTTAACCTTTAATAAATGAACACCCCGTGGCGGCGAGATGGCAGAGTCGTTAGCACGCCGGGCGAACTGCTTGCCGGTATTTGGTCTGTCTTTACGTTCTGAGTTCAAATTACGCCGCGGTCGACTTTGCCTTTCACCCTTTGGGATATTTTTATGTAATTTTGGTAAATATACCTGTTAAACTGAGATATCAGTGTTGTTTTCATTTTTGCGTAATTTCGACGACAATATGTTCACCACATCCTGTATAGAGGTGTGTGTGTGTGTGTGATAAGATTTAGGGATAAATGATTTCAAACATCACTTTCTTTTGTGGGCGGGGCTAAAAATACACAAACACAAGTATAAAGAGAAACTCAGGTATGCACAAAAAGTGGAACACGACCAGACCCCACACACACACACACACACATACACACATGCTGAATTTTATGCATATATACATGCACACCTATAAATAAATATAATACATATGCATGCATAAATTATGTACACCTACAAACATGTATATATATATATATACATATATATATATATATATATATATATATATAAAGGCCAGTTGCTATAAATTAAGGGAGTTGGTACTCACATACAGAAACCTAAGAACAAAATGTTTTGATAAGCAGCAACGCGAAATTCTAACTCATTCTTCCTTTCATTGTTTGTTTCTTTCTTTGTCCGTGTGTGTGTGTGTGTGTGTGTGTGTGTATGTGTGTCTGTCTGTGTGTGTCTGTGTGTGTGCGCGTGTAAGTGCGTGTACACGAGTGTGCGTGCGTTTATATGTGAATGCATGTACGTATGTGTATGAATGATATATATATAGATAGATAGATATATTGTGAAGGTGCATGGCTTAGTGGTTAGGGCATTCGGCTCCTGATCGTAAGGTCGTGAGTTCAATTCCCGGCTACGCGTTGTCTCCTTGGGCAAGGCAATTTATTTCACGTTGCTCCAGTCCACTCCGCTGGCAAAAGTGAGTAGTACTTGTATTTCAAAAGGGCCAGCCTTCTCACATTCTGTGTCACGCCGAATCCCCCTGAGTATAGTCTTGGGGCAAGGTAAATGATATTTTATTAGTGACATTTTTGTTTCATTTTTTATTGTGAAAGTAATAGAATGCAACGGAATCCTTTAAACAAACGCCATTTTGACGAACTTATATTAATCTCCAGAAAACACAGGATTAAAGATAAGATTAGAATAAAAACAAAATTAGAGTGGATTAAAACAATATTGATGTGTAAAAAGATAAGTTTAATCCTTCTGTGTCAATTAGTAGTTTTAGGTCGTACAGGGGTTAAATATCTTTATGAGAAGTACATATATAACGGTTTCAAATTTTGGCACAAGGCCAGCAAGTTCCAGAGAGGAGTTAAGTCAATTACATCGACCCCAGAGCTCGACTTTTACTTATTTTATCGACCCTGAAAGTATGAAAGGTGAAATTTGAACACAGAACGTAAAAACGGATGAAATGCCGCTAAGCATATTGCTCCGGTGTGAGAACGATTCAGCCATTTCGCTGCCTTAGTGGAGACCCGTTGTATTGCTTTCAAATTTTGGCCCAGGATCAGCAATTTTTGTGGGAGGTGGGTAAGTCTATAACAATTAGTACTTATTTTATCGACCCAGAAAGGATGAAAGGCAAAAGTCAACCTCTTCGAAATTTGAGCTCAGAACACGAGGACAGATGAAAACTGGTATTAAACTGGTATTAGAATTTTTTTTAAAACTCTTAAGTATCACTGGTTTTATCGCTGATTGCATTTAGGAGTGGGGTTACGGTTGTGCAAAATTTCTTCCACTGAAAGTAAACTCGCGCACAGGAACTTCTTGGGTTCTTCATTTTCAAAGACTTAGCGAGTTTAGGAAGTGGTCTTACTCGGTCACGCGTTGACATCTATCATGTATGTATGTATGTATGTATGTATGTATGTATGTATGTATGTAATGTTGAATGTATACTTGTATAATTGTAAGTGGATATGTAGGCATATATGCATGCGTCGATGTGTGATATATTATTTTCTTACAAGTTTCTGCCAGTGTACCTCCTACAAGAGTATGTGTATGTCCGTGTATATATATATATATATATAT
>NC_068995.1:3971060-3972279 GCF_001194135.2 Octopus bimaculoides | reverse complement strand
GAATACGTGAGTTTGCCAAAAGGGTGTGTGCAACATTAAAAGTAGTAGTAGTAGTAGTAGTAGTAGTAGTAGTAGTAGTAGTAGTAGTAGTAGTAGTAGTAGTAGTAGTTTTGGTGATGCTGGTGATTTCTTTTATTAGGCTGTGGAAAAGATTAGGTGGGGACATCACAAGGACAGACAACAATTTTTGTGTGGGGGGTTTACATAGAAGTCGAGGAGAAAGAAATGGAGAAGGCGTTGAAATGCGATATAAGTATACGTAATATATAAAGCATGAGATAACATGAATGAAGCAGTCCTCCTGATCCCGGAGAAACTCCAGCGAGGGCCAATCAAAGAATCTTACAGACCCGGGATTACTCTAACGAACAAAGGCACAAACCTGACCTGGAAACCCTCCGAAACAGAACAAGTGGGTCATTCTCGTAGGCGCCAAAGGTTTCCTCGAGAATACCACCACTTTTACTGACTATACAGCTAACGTAGAGCTTCTACCGATCGAATTGCCCGACTGATAGAAAGCAGTGAGCCCCTGTTGACATTTCTGTTGTCAGGTGCTTAATCTTGGTCTTCTTGTAAACCTTTATTGCAGCTACGTCAAAATGATGAGCTGCGGAAAGCCGTGTCTTACAAACGGAGACCACACCGGTTCACATCACCGTCTAGGAAAATCTGAAAGTGACGTAGCCGCAGTGCGTGTCTGCGAGTTAGCAGCCATGGCATGGCAACAGATGGACAGTCTGACCAGTGGAACGTCCTTTCCATAGCAAGCGGTAAAGTAAACGATCCCTCTTGCCAAACTGCGACTGGAGCAAAGTACAACGACCAGGCGATAAGTTATTAGGGAGACCTTGTACGTATCTCCCACCTCTGCCCGACCTTTCAAGGATAATATCCTCTCGGTCCATTGAGGAGTGAGACTGGTCATCCTCTTAATTTCCACCTGAAGGTCCGAACCAGATCCTGAGCAATTTCACTGATGCAGTACCAGGCAGTGCCACTCATGGCTTCTCATCTTAACTGACCGGAAGTGTTATCATGGACATTGTTTTGTCTTTGTATAAAAGATGAGCTACAGCAAATATACTGCTCAGTACTGTATATTTGCTTGTCAGTTGTTTGACCTTAACCAGTTGAGCATGTCCCTTGGGGGATGACGATATGTGCGTCTCTGATCACGACCAGAAGTAGTGGGGGAGCATCATAGCCATGTGTTGAG
>NC_068995.1:3968783-3970589 GCF_001194135.2 Octopus bimaculoides | reverse complement strand
TGACAAATAAAATGAAATAAAGTAACTTGCTTACCAACCACATGGTTCCGGGTTCATTCCCACTACGTGGCACCTTGGGCAAGTGTCTTCTACTATAGCCTCAGGCCGACCAAAGCCTTATAAGTGGATGTGGTAGATGGAAACTGAAAGAAGCCCGTCGTATGTATGTATATATATATGTATGTATGTGTGTGTATATGTTTATGTGTTTGTTTTTTATCCCTCCAAAATCGCTTGACAACCGATAAGAGACCGATAAAATAAGTTCTAGGCTTATAAAGAATAAGTTATGGGTTCTATTTGCTCGACTAAAGGCGGTGCTCCAGCATGGCCGCAGTCAAATGACTGAAACAAGTCAATGAGTAAAAGAGTAACCTTCAGACTCTGGTAGAGCCACTCTGCTCGCCTCTGTTCTGTCCATCACTAAGATCTGCGAAGATGCAGAAAGCACTTGGTCAGCGCAGTAAGTGTAATATATCAAGAGTGTTTCACTACACTCAACATGGTTTATCTTTACATGTTTCATCGAACAGCATCGTCCTCAGATCGGTGGACAAAATGCTTATTTACTACAAATTAAAGGGAAATAATCTCACAAAGGTTTGAGAGTTATTTCCCTTGAAAACTGCAAATGAAAAATGTGTATGAGAGTTACTTCCCTTGATTAGTAATACCTATTGGAATGCGTTGTATTTGACTGTAGTATGGCTTATTGAGATAATTTATGTAACGGTAACCTCGGTTTAATTAACCATTAGTTTCGGCTATTTCTATTTGTAATGTATTGACGTTGTGTCGATGTCGTTGTTGTTGTTGTTGTTGTTGTTGATACTGTTGCTTGTCCTTCGTATATAATAGTAATCTGGGGGTGTAGTAGATTAGACAATGATTTTGGCGTTGATTTCCCATGCAATGGCAATTTTGGTGTACCGAATAGGTTGTGGTGAGAAACAATACCTATTGTGTACTGGACATTAGTATTACTAGTTCGTTAAGTCGGTGCTGTACAGAGGCAACCCAAATCTGTGTAAGCTGTATGAAGTATAATGTACAGTCTGAATATTTTTAGCGTATTATAGAGTGCTGGTCAAAGGTCGGTGTCCAAGACCGGACAATCGTAATCCATGATATATGTAAAGCATTTCTTGCGTGTTGCTGTTGCTTCTTTCTATTGACAAAATATGGTTCGCCTGAATTTCCAAAATATGATTCTGCGATATTTTAGATTTATTTGCTGTATCTTATATGTGGGCTTTTGGATGGCGAGAAGACGTTCTATGAGGCTTCTACATTTTTAAATAGGGATTGAATAAATCAGGTGATGAATCAATTAAGTCATCGATTAAGCACACAGACCATGCTGGTGAGAGGAAACAGCCCGTTGAGTCGGGTACAACGTATGTAAGCGAATAAAGTATGACATAAATATAACTCTTTATTCTTCATTTTATACATGTATAGGCGCAGGCGTGGCTGTGTAATAAAAAGCTTACTTCCCAACCACTTGGTTCTGGGTTCAGTCCCACTGCATGGCACCTTGGGCAAGGGTCTTCTACTGTAGCCTCGGGCCGACCCAAGCCTTGTGAGTGGATTTGGTAGACAGAAACTGACAGAAGACCGTCTTTCAGGGTTGGATAGTGCAGAAATATTGAGGAAGCGTGTGCAGTACTCTATTAAAAACCGTCCTCTTCCTGCACCAGAAGATTGTGAAAGTTATAGTACTTCACGTGTAACTCCTGTATTTATTTCATGATACACTGATATGTGTGTGTGTGTGTGTGTGTGTGTGTGTGTGTGTGTGTGTGT
>NC_068995.1:3967957-3968656 GCF_001194135.2 Octopus bimaculoides | reverse complement strand
AGGGATTTGTATACATAGATATGAAATGTTTATAAATCAAATAATGTATATAAGTCGAAACAAATTGTTGGTTTTATAAGTTTTTTTAATTGGTTATGATATTTTATGTTATATCATATTTTATAGTATGTAATATTATAATGTAATAAATTGTTAGATTGTAAATTGTATTTCTCTAATTAATTTGTTATTCGAAATTTGTATTTATACCCCTATTTCTGTGGTATTCAACTGCCGTACCAGGGAATTGGATGTGTTACACCCATTTGAAGGATTCGATTTATTTTTCTTTCGTTTATTATATTATATATATATATATAACCCGCCGTCGGTTTTGAATAACCATGGTATTGCACCTAGAAGGTTACCCTCCGAGGCACGAGTCTGAGCAAGGTTGCTTAAAGAAGACGAGCAGTTGCTCATGCATACCAGGATCCCCTCTCCACACCACCGACGTTATCCAAGAGAAAGGCAAAGGTTGATACAACTTGGTCCCAGTTACGTTGCAACTCATTTCTACAGCTGAGTGAAATGGAGCAATGTGAAATAAAGTGTCTTGCTCAAGAACACAACACACAGCTCGGTCTGGGAATTGAATTCACTCCCTCATGACTGTGAGCCCGACGTTCTAACCACTGAGCCATGTGCCTTCTCTCTCTCGCTCTCTACCTCTCTCCGTAAATATATATATATATGTAT
>NC_068995.1:3964914-3965870 GCF_001194135.2 Octopus bimaculoides | reverse complement strand
ATATATATACATGTATATATTAATATATATATATACATATATATATATGCATACATATGAATATATATATATATGTATATATATATCATAAATGAATATATATATATGTATGTATATATATATGTATGTATTATATATAGATTATATATTGTATATGTATAAACCATTGTTTTATAGTACAGCATATTGCAACTTAGAATTTTAATTGTAAAGGAGATAAATTTCTGTTTGGAAGAAGATCGTAATACGAAATATAATTTCCATATTCGTTGAACAAGTTTTAGAAATAAATGTGTTTTATTTACAGCCTAATGTATGATTTATGTAAGTTATAACTCTTATAAGTAGTTTATAAATAATTTCACTATTTTGGCACTTATTAGATTTTGTCCATCGTTTGGTAAAGTGTTTTTCGTTTGGATGTAAACTGTTCTGTATATAATTATGCAATTTATTATCGACATAACTACTTCTACGACTTAGAAAGTGACACAGAAGTGCTTCAGTTAATACAACAATATGTATAATATAAAGTAAATGACAAATGCAATTAAGTGGAGGTTGTATATGAATACAATAAAAAGAACCTGTTGTTTAGAATATGATTAAATATATAATAGTAAAACCAATTATATCTTGAGTTATATAGTCTCTTACTGATGAAGAAAAATATGTTTTACACGTGTTTCTTGAAAACTTTATTCAAATTCATTTTTAGGAAACTAATTTTTATATTCTAACGGCGTCAGCAATATTTACAATATTTTGCTAATGTTTCCACTCATATGTAAACCATCTGTAGCATGTTAAATTATTTCTCGAGAATATGTGTATCATTCGTAAACATACTTTTACCACAAGAAAATATAAACACACGCACATACAAAGAGAAAACCTATTTATGCCTATGATTACATAGGTATATGTGAGTGTTAATAAATATATATATATATATA
>NC_068995.1:3960293-3964749 GCF_001194135.2 Octopus bimaculoides | reverse complement strand
ATACATATATATATATATATACATATATATATATATTGTGTGTGTGTATGTTTGTGTGTGTGTGTGAATGTGTGTTTGTGTGTGTGTATGTATGCATATGCTATATATATTTCTAGCTACATATTAGTATATACGTACATATATATTTCTATCTATAAATATGATAATATATGTGTATGTGTGTATCTCTATTTGTAAATATGTATGTTTGTATATATATATATATATATATATATAATGGCTTCAAAGAAGATATTGCTGGAAGAAATTTAAAATATTTTCAATAATACAGTCGTTAGTTTATCATCTGAATTCTTTTAAAATTCTTTAAATATTCAAATAACACACACAATAATAATTACCTAAGAATTAAAGAATCTATATCCACCTTTATATCTATAATAATCGCCATATTTAAGACATCTGCTGCTGATGAAAAATCCATTTTATGGATGTAAATATTCCATTGAAATTTTTCGAAATTTTTGACATCTCTTCGTAACAAAAGGATAGAAGCTACATATTTTAAGATTCCATAAAACTGAATATTATTGATAAAATATTTTAACCGCTTTGAATCATTGTCTTGCACTAGTCATTATCTTAATCTAGGAAAATGCTGGTTTGAAATATAATTATTTTGACATTATCTCCAATAACTGATATGTTTTCAATGACGTTTGTGCATCCGTACGTAATTTCATAATCATGTATAAATTTTATATAGTTTCAAATAAAGCACTTAAGAATATATGGATGATCATAACGATAACAATAAACTGGTGGAATAAAATGATTGGTGTTAATTGTGTTGTATAAAGAAATAAAGGCAAGGATCCTACGATAACTGGACCATATTTGTTGTTGTTGTGGTTGTTTTTGCTGCTGTTGTTGTTGAACCAGTAACTTTTATACAATGAAAGTAGAAATGGAATCACATGATATATTGCAATTTTAAATAATTTAAAAATGGATCAGTTCAGTGTGTATATCGGTGATGTGATTACAGCTTAACATAGCATCTGTCACTTTGTCTGTAAAACAAATATATATCTACAGAGAATTTTCACATTAAAGCTGGAGAGAAACAGCCAAACTACCCCCTGTTGTAGGCTTCATAACAACACAGATTAACTCATATTTTAAGATAGGTCAAAAAATATAGTAATTAAAACAGTGTAACAAAGAAATATATATATGTATATATATATATATGTATATTTGAAAGAAAAAAGTGTAAATATATAAAACAAAGGTTATGATAAAGTATTTTTAAAAATCAATAACAATTTAAAAACCCATTATGTTGCAAATTCCTATTGCTGTTGTTTCCAATGAATAACTTAAAACCCGGTTTTAAGCAGGGATTTAATACCAATAAATCAAATGTAATATTTTAAAACTTTCTCTTCCAGCCTCTGCATTAGAATTAGAATAATTTCAAAAGTGAACTTATATTTTGCTTTCTTAGTTTTTTCGTATTTTTCTTCTTACAAGGATCTTGAATAAACTTTGGCAAAACATACCCAAATTTTATATTATGAATATTTAAAGAGAACTTATATATATATATATATATATATATATATATATATAATAAGTTACCAGATATTATTTTCAAATTCACTAATTTGATATTTGCATTAATTATTGTTTAAAAAGATATCTTCTAATTAACTACTTATATAAATCAATGACGTGATTCTTTAGATAAAATAATAGAAGTAACGAGATCCTTAACTGATCTGAAAATGTTTAAGAAATCGTATTCTGGGAAATAAAATCCAGATTTTCGGTGTTTTTCGTAGTGAATTCTAGGAAGTTGTTTTGAGAATGGTATTTCAGAACTAATTGGTAATTACTTTACTTGCAGTAGATTGGTTGAAAACATCATGGTTATTGTTATTTTTTATGATGATAATAATAATAATATTAATAAACATAATGATAATATTATTATAATTTTTATTTAAACTAAATGAACTATTATTAATTGTTTAATGCGATTCAAGTGTAACATGAAATATACGAGATCACTTTTTGTAGCAAAGAAGCAAAAGTGAAGATATTTCTGTAGATTAATTTTTCACTAAAAGTTCGCAACTACAGGAAATTTTCTTTGCTATTCCACGAAAAATGTTCTAGGCGAAATTTAGTGTGATATCACCTGTTGAAATTTGGTGAAATATCTTTGAATATTATTTTTGAATAAATATAAGAGAGGAGATAAGTGAAATATATTTAGTGATATCACGTAGTTTCGTACAAATTAAGAGCTAACTGAACGTAGCTCCCTTCTTAGGTGTGAAGTTACCTCTGCACATCTGTCTCTGTACAGTGAAAATATCCTCAGCAGATTACCGAAACAAGTGAATTATTCTTAGGTGTTCACTTAAATAATCTGGAGTATGCAAACAGAAATTTCATTACAGAGGTTGTATTTTTCACACCCGTTTTAGCTCGTTTATATCAACATCAATGTGACAAACTCGGCCAGTCCTTTGGCCAATTCGGACAACGATCAATTTCATAGAGACCGTTTTATTTTGGTCAAATTGATCTATCGACTCGCCATGGTTTGTAAAACGGGCCTCTGGTGAGAAGTGAATTTTCAATTCATGTTTTCAAAAGTCCTTAAAAGACTTCCTCAAAACTTTACTTTTTCTCGTGCTCTTAGATTTAACGGAAATGATGACTCCTGAAGTCCCAAAATATCAGAAAAAAAGTCCCATCATACCTCATGACTAAAATATTTACTGTGTAATGGGACAGATCTTGAAATTACATTTTCTGTGACACTGTCCATTTGCTTATGAGTTTTGTTTGGCCTGCCGTCACTCTTTGAACTGCCAAATCGCAGGCTTCGGTCATACCAGTCCTTTTGCGGATTACCATGATATTGAGCTTCGGTAGTAAAAGACTGTCTACTGTCAGAGAGATTTTCTTTGGGTTGCCGGTTTCGCCCAATGAGCGGTGGGGAATGTGTTTGCGAGTTGTTATCACATAAGTTCTTGCCATCGACCACGAGGTCAAAGTTGTAGAAATCGGAATTCTGATTCTGTTGGAATAGACCATTGTTGCATTCATCCATCGCGAGTTTCGTATCTATACCCACCAAACTGTTTTCGATGCTTTCCATGCGGTTGCTAATCTTGTTGAAGACATTCATCAAGTAACCAACAATCTCCTCTTTGGTATCAAATATATCTGTAAATAAATACAAGAATATAATACAATACTGTAAAATATATAATACAATAGGATGCCAAGGAAGCGCAAACAAAACGACACACTACACATACAATGCCGTGTGCATATATATATATATATATATATATATATATATATATATATATATATATATATATATATATATATATATATATATACAGAGACAGACAGAGACAGAGAGAGGGAGAGAAAGAGAGATGTATATGTGTATATGTACACACATATTTTTTCTTTTACTTGTTTCAGTCATTTGGCTGTGGCCATGCTGGAGCACCACCTTTTAGTCGAACAAATCGACCGCAGGACTTATTCTTTGTAAGCCTAGTACTTTTTTCTATCGGTCACTTTTACCGAACCACTAAGTTACGGGGACGTAACACATCAGCACCGGTTGTCGAGCGGTGATGGAAAACAAACACAGACACAAAGACACACACACGGGTTTCTTTCAGTTTCCGTCTATCAAATCCACTCATCTATTCAGAGGGCTTTTGTCGGATCGAGGCGGTAGTTATACGCACTTGCCCAAGACGCTGTGCAGTAGAACTGAACCTAGAAGCATACTGCTGCAAATTAAGCTTCTTACCACACAGCCACACCGTTGCCTAATGACACTGTATCCATTACAAACATAATTCTAGTCGTTGTGAACTACTGCAGTTGCTATTATTGAAGGAATTTTATTGCAAAAAGTGAATTGTTCTTTGAATAAAATGTATTAAAACCATACCGTCTCGTACGACATCTCCTTTTTTATCATATTTCATTTTGTGGATGTACCGTAATACCACCTTGCGAAGTGTAGACTGGAATGAAAGAGTAAAGAATTACAGAAAGATATCGAAGTACTTGGTGAAAAAAAGTGGTTTCTATAGTTTAAAGATTCTAAGATTGCCATAATTGGTTTTTGAAAGAAACGGCAATATTTGATCTTCTGTGTTTTTTTCAAATTTTTTTTAGTTTTCTTTTCTATTATTTTCTAGTTTCTTTTATTATTTTTCCTTTTTTTTTCTCTTTGTTGCTTGCCGCAATCCTCAGAATTCTATTTTAATCCACTTAATATGTACGTTTGTACATCAGCCAATGTCACTTCGTTCTTAATGTATTGTATTGTGTGTGTCTACAACTGACTTCGGATATATAATCATATATATATATATGTATATATATATATGTATATATATATATATATATATATATATATATATATATATATATATATATA
>NC_068995.1:3958763-3959645 GCF_001194135.2 Octopus bimaculoides | reverse complement strand
ATATATATATATATATATATATACATATATACATACACACACGCACACACACATATATATTTGTATATACCCACACGCTCTTATCGGTGCATTTTTCATGATGAGCTTCAAAATGACACCTACCTTGTATTCATAGTCTATAATTGTACTAGGTGATGTTGGCTCTTCTCCTGAATGCATCTGAAACGAGATGAAATAATTCTATATATATATTCGAATATCTTTTTCAACACAATTTTGCACATTACGATATTGATCCTCTTCTCAACTCCACCATCATATATCTACACTGTATCCTACTAAACGATATGCACCAATACTATGACGTATAAAATTTTTTCGTCGATTACTTTGTAAAGAAGTGTATGAGACACAATCCTTTACTGGGCTTCTAAAGATTGGTGGGAAGGAAGGAGAAAGGAAACGCCTGACCTGTCTATATATCCTTACAATAGTGTGTACTCCGTCAATGCTAAACTAATCTAAGGATCAAGCAGTGATGTTAAACCGGATGAGATTTTACATACAAGCAGAGATTGAGAGAAAGGGAGATGTATGGATAGACAGAAATAATAATAGTAATAATAATAATAATAATAATAATAATAACAATAATAATAATAATAATAATCTTTTTAGTATAGGGACAAGGCGTGAAATTTTGGGTGAGGATGGTGCTTGACAATGATAGCGATTTCGGTGCTCATCTGAAACGATGAAAGACAAAATTTAGCTCGGTGGAATTTTCAACTCAGAACGTAATTCCGATAAGCATTTTGTCCAAAACGGTAACGATTCTGCCAGTTCTAACCATTATTAATCGTACGATATGAAAACTAATATTACAAGGAGAAAGCATTAAAATTGGATTCAAAATCAAAC
>NC_068995.1:3957710-3958035 GCF_001194135.2 Octopus bimaculoides | reverse complement strand
ATATATATATATATATATATACATATATATTGTGTAAGCTATAAGCTAGAGGTAATGTAACCATCTAAGGGATAGATGTATCCTTTTTTTCCTTCTCTTCCTCATATTTTCATTCTATGTACCTTCTATTTATATTTGCCATATAATCGTTCGGATGATGTCTATCAATTGCAACGAGGTAAATACAAATTTACCCCAGCTTGATATACTGAAACACCTGTAAGCATACTCTCTTCTTGATTAGAAAATGACTTTATAACACCAACGATACACTTCTCATTCTTTATTGCTCTATTTCTTATCGTTCTTATATATATACATATAT
>NC_068995.1:3937994-3956686 GCF_001194135.2 Octopus bimaculoides | reverse complement strand
CTCTCTCTCTCTCTCTCTCTCTCTCTCTCTCTCTCTCTCTCTCTCGGAGACTCTACTTCTTTATATAATCGGCATCGTAGGTAATCGACATCTTTCTTCTTCTCCAACAACATTTCTCTTAGACTTTCGTCAAACGGGACCGAAGTACTAATGATATTAATATACATTTATTGCACAGAAAATAAATTACGTCTCTTGATCCAAGTTCTTCTAATAATGCATTAGGTACGCCAATACCATTCACCTCTAGAGGCGCGTGGCTTAGTGGTTAGGGTGTTGTACTCATGATCGTAAGATGGTGGCTTCAATTCCTGGACCAGGTGATGAATTATGTTCTTCATTTCACATTCGTCCAATCCAGTCGGCTGGCAAAACTGAATAATCCAGTGATGGATCGGTGTTCCATACAGGTGGAGAATTCATACGCCATGGAAGCCGGCCCTTATGAGTCGGTATGACTTGAGAATGTAACATTTACCGTTGCTTTATAGTATTCACCTATCATGTTCACGAGGTTGCATTTAGAATGCTAAATTGTTTATTTGTGTTTATTTTAAACAATTACAGGGTGGAAGGTGTTTATAAGCCATTTAAAAACACACAAAAATCGTTAGATTCACTTCAACATTTAAATTTAATTTACCAAACTAATTTTCATCGCTTTCAGACCGCGACCTGTTCACTGACAAAATTCAGTAAGATGCAGCACGGAATTTTATCAGTGAAGAGGTCGCGATTTCAAAGCGATGAAAATATTTTGGTAAATTAGATTTAAATGTTGAAGTAAATCTAACGGCTTTTGTGTGTTTTTAAATGGCATATAAACACCTTTCACCCTGTAATTGTTTTTGTTTCAGCACACGATCTCAGATCATGTCACTTGCTATGCAAGTACTTCTCTGTAATTTTGTTTTAAAGTGTTCGCAAAAGGAGAAGGAACAGCGATTCCTTTAAGGGGCTTCGAAACTGACAGCAAAATGAAAAATATTATCTTTAGACTAAAGACCTGACCTGATTATTTGCAACTGAGAAGATTCCACTAAAATCAGTTAAGAGCTCATTGATGGTATTATTACTAGCAATGGATGAATTCTAAAACCCCGAAAATTGGAATGGTCCGACAGGTTTCCATAGTTTTCATCTACCAAATTTCATTCCCGGAGACTTGATCGATCTGAGACTAAGGTAAAAGACACGTGGTGCTGTGAACGCTTGCCCATTGTGCACAAATATTTTCCCGAGTTCTGTCGACACTAGGTCTCATGTAGAAACTGCCATATTTAGTAATTTTTTCCCCTATAAATATAGTTTCTTATCATTCTATAACACAAGAAGAATATCAATCTTTTTTATTTTATATTTTCCCAGAACTCCATTGCAGATCGCTGGTATTGTTAGAATATTAACCATTCCATTTATTTCCTAAACAATGACACGTATTTGAGAAAACATCTTCTTGTATGACGTTATTTCATAACGAATGGTAGTTTGTTTGACAGAATATTAATAATTTTAATTCGCTTCTCGAGTCATGCAACCATTCCACTGACGCTGGTTTTGTCAGTGTTATCAGTGAAAGTTATGATTGTATCCCAACATTCCATTCTCAAGGCTCCATGTTCTATAAAATTGGATATCAAGCTTAAAGAAGCGAAAATAATATGTAAATAACCGTTTTTGACATTAAAATAGTCATTTATAACATAAAATATTATATAAATAAATAACTTATTTTAATGTACATATAACAAAAACAAACTTCATTAATTTTAGCATTTCAGTCTATCTGTTAGTGTTCCGTGTGGGTGGGGGTATATGTAAAGTTTGGAAATCAATCATTTCTATTGGAAAACAAAAATTAGATTTTCGTGCAAGACATTATTTTAAAGCCGATTACTTTATAAATAAATATTTACCATAAAAAAAAAGATTATGTTTCCAGCTTCTAGTAAATCTCTTTTATATCGAATTTATTGCTTCCGATTTTCTCTTAAAGCTTAACTTTAGAAATCAGTTACAGAATCACCTAAATTTAAAAGATTATTTCTTCTATTCTGAAAGGTTGTAATTAACCAATTATTTATGTAATCAATTTAACGTTGTATTTTATTTTCTATTTCTTTTTTTACTCCCTACCTTTATATAACATATACAGAATTGGCCTTTTATCAAAAAAATTACTTGAATAATATTGAATTAGATCGTTGAGATATAAGAACTTAAATATAAGTAGAAACTTTCGGATTAACGCACGAATATTTATTAAACTTCGTTTGAAATATATTCAGTTACTCAGCCTCCAATTCTTGTATGGAAAAAAAACGATATTTCGCTCAATTCTATGCCCCCTTGTATGGCAAAATACGATATTCCGCCCCCAGAATCAATCCTTAACAAGTAGGAATTAAAAGAAAAATGTAAGCGAATATTATTATCGTTTTTGTGTGTTTTGTAAAATGACAGTTTTAGAATGGACAGTTCAATGATTCGATTCGTAGATTTATTGGATTCACTTTATCGATATTTGCTGGATTAAAAGAAAATTTGACCAAATTAGGAATATCATCCAAGAAAATGAATTAAATACGATTATTTTCCACTATATTGGTTTTTAAGCCGCTGTTTCATGTTTCATCCCGTTCATGTCCGCCATGTTTTATAGTTTCTTTTTATGGGTTTTTGTAAAATGTCAGCTGAAAAGAGGCTGTTACGCCTGATCTCAACACTTCCCTGTTTCTGGAAGAAATGGATAACATCATGAGAGTGAGAGGTCTATGGTGTAGATGTTTCTGCTGTGATATACATACATGCTCTCAAACATACACAAACATACATACATACATACATACATACATACATACATACATACATACATACATACATACATATGTATGTGTGTATGTATGTATGTACCTATCTATCTGTTTCTATATCTATATCTATATCTATCTATCTATCTATCTATCTATATCTCTCTCTCTCTCTATATATATATGTATATATATATATATATATATATATATATAGAGAGAGAGAGAGAGAGAGAGAGAGAGAGAGAATAAAGTTTATTTGCAAACATAACGTGACAGTCCTGACTAGGACTATGTTACTACATTTTAACCCCAGGTAAGCATTTCTTCCAGGACACAGATCGTGTGACGATAAACCAGCTGGTAACGATGTTTTCCAGGGAGTTAAATCATAGGCCACTGAAAACTCACATGTCTGATGGGTGGAGGTCAGCAAAACGTCATGAGTACTTTCCATATTCTTTGGCTTATACACTCACCACGCACACACACACACAAACACACACACAGACAGACACACACACACGCACATACACACACCATGCACATACACGCACATACGCATATACACTGACACACACCACATACAAATTAGTGAAACGTACTTTGTTGCACAAATTAGTTCAGAATTTGGTGATTAACTTTTTACTTGTAAGTCCAGAGGAAGAGGTAGAGCCCTTTCCTCTTGCTGACTCTCTAGAACCATTGAGCTTGATTTCATTAATATTCCACATAAACGGTTGCAGGTGAATACCTGCTTGAAAGATATGAGCAAGGAGAAGACGCCCGCCATTGGGGCGATGGTTTGCTGAGGAAGGACATCTATAGCGGTTAGGACGGAGTGGTGAAGCAGTGGACACAACAAAGGTGACGAGAGGTCGAGAAACAAGAACCGTACTTGATGGTATATAAGACGCAACCCTTTTTCAAAGAAGTGTCAAAGTGTCTCAAAACAATCACCCCGGGTCCTAAAAGCAAAGTTGAGCACGAAAATGTTGTGCGTCTAATATGTCCGCGCGTCTTTTGTGTCGTCAAATACTGTAAGTTGTGTGACAGAGTAGTGGAGTTATGAGAGTAATAAGCTCCGAGGAGCATCCCTCTACCATTTCTAGTGGCCCCCAAAAGTTCAAAGGCTCTGTACATCCTCTGATTGGTTCGTCGATATATAGATGAACGTCCCTTCACCTTTTCAAGAGGCCCTTAAAAAAGCCATAGGCTCTGTACATCTTTCTTCGATTGGCCCCTTGATATATATAGAAACAATCCTCTACCATTTCTAAAGACCCTGAAAAAGGCCATAGGCTCTGTAGAACTTCTTTCGATTGGTCCACTCATATATAGAGAGAGCTAAGTTACTGCTTAGGCATTATCGATTTCCTAAAAAGGAAATTTGTTTGATGCGAGTTATATGAAGCTGTTCTTAGAAAAAAAAACCTGATAAATAATGGGTTCAAAGCGAGATTCGAAGATTAATATTAATAGCAAGTGAAGTTTAAAAGTTTCGGCTTAACACGCAGATAAATCTTTAAAATCACGAGATCTGATCATATCAAATTTTATGACTTCTTTTCTGAAATTAATTGATGAATTACTGACAATCGAACGGGTATCGAACTATGGAGATGATAGAGAAAAGCATTTCATATTCGTCGTGTTTAATAATACATAAGCGATATGCAAAGTTTGCCAGTGACTAGACAATCATTAGCTACGCCAAACTACCATAATAGACACGATGACCTGAAAATAATTTTATTAATTATGTGACATTAATGACAAAATTATTTTTTGCGTTGATAAAAATTTCTTCTCACAAGAGATAAGGGAGAAAATCTGTGACAGTTCCAATAACCAAAAATTAATTTTAATGGAGACCTACACGGGGAATAGCTATGATCTTCGGCAGTTATAGCGATAAATTCTTACTGGATCTTCTTAGACAAGCATGTTCAGCTCACAGCTACGAAAACAACAGAACATCGAAAAGAAATAGTATTTTGTGCGTAACAAGTTTTCACTAACGCTGAAGATTTTCTCCATTAGGTTAATAACATAAGCTATATTATTATATATAATAAAATACTTTTTCAGCTCACCACATAAAGTACAGTAACCTGTTCTTAATTCCAGTTTTCTCAACAATAGATTTTTTTATGTCATTATTTGAACTTGTGCAGGTCGTTCGGCAAAAGTTGAACACCTATACGCATACACATACACGTATACGTGCGTGCGTGTATGTGTATGCGTGTGTGTGTGAAAGATTGTATATAATTTCCTATATAACATGCGTCCATGCATGTATTATTGAAGATAGCACCCATAAAAATACCCTGTTTCATATCTAGAATTTAGTAGCTACATGTCTACGTTTTGATTTCGAAAACCGCTTTTAGGTTGTCTTTGCATTTACAACACTGTGGGTTCGAAGAAGGAGCTTCATTCAAGTTATGCGGCCAATCAATAATCTTTAACCTCTTCTCGATGCATGTGGTTTTTAACGAATTTATTAATTCGTATATTTTTATACAGCTAAGTGTTACAAATAGAAATACGAAAACTGCTTGCTGAACCATGTGCGAAGATAGATAGCGAGGCCTGTTTATAGGAGAGATGGTAAGAGATAGAACGAGGAATTAAGAAACGGGGACATAAAACTATATCTAGCCTAATACATTGTTTTACATTAACACACCATGTCTTCTTCAATTTGAATATTTACATCGAGTTTCCTAGATAACCTGGAAACAAAGAAATTTTAAAATATGCAAGAACTTAAATTTTCTGCAAAGTTGGTCTGACGATCGATTAGATGAAAGTCAAAGTAATTATAGCGAGAAGGTTTTCGCACACGTCTAATAGATAAGTGATCGATAATATATCCCTTTACTTTGGTAACATCAAATATGGTGGATAATGTTTTCTAACATTTATCTTAATATATCAGAAACTTCAAAAATGTTAACATGAGTCTTTCCACGTTCTTTAAAGTATTGCGTTAATATTTTCTTTCAAAAGAATTGAATTACTGACGTGGAATGAGTAATTCGGTTACAATAAATTCTTTAAATATCAGGGAATTTCTCATTGTTTTATCAAAACGTGAAGATCCGTGGCTTAGTGTTTAGGATGTTGCAAACACGATCGCCAGATGGCAGTTCGATTCTCGGACCGAATGGCGCGTTGTTTCCTTGGGTAAAACAGTTCATATCATGTTCCTCCAGTCCACTCAGTTGTAAATGGGTCACTCCGCGACGGACTATCCTTCCGACGAGAAGAACGTTTGCCTAGCCAGCAGGGTGACGTCATTCAACATCCGATTATGTAGTCGATCACTTCATCCCGTGACATCAAAATAATGCTACAGTCTACCGTGCACCTCAATGTAGATCATGAAAGAAAAAAGATATAGAACTTGTAATTCTTCTCCATATTTCAGAGACACTTACAGTTTAACGAGGAATGGGAACCAAGAAGGGGAACCGAGAACCAGGCAAGAAACAACGAATACTATAATTCTTTGCCGTTTAATGCCATGCATTTTGTTGTTGTTGCTTTTCTGTTTTGTATTCTAACAAACATTTTATGTATTCGGTAATTAAAACTGATAAGGAATAATTAAATGACAAGAGAGAAAATATTCCAGAAAACAAGACACAAGGCAGAGGAACAAGTCTCGGAATATTCTTAATGTTGATCAGGGAGAGGAATTACAAATAAAGCGACCGATTTTTAATAATTGTGAGTTATTTTATCGTTTTCATTGTCAATATTATAATTGCAATTAAAAGCGGCGAGCAGGCGGAATCGTTAGCAAGCCGGGAAAAAATGTTTTGCGACCTTTCGTCCATCTTCACGTTCTGAGTTCAAATTCTGCCGAGGTCGACTTTGTCTCTCATCCTTTCGAGGTCGATAAAATAAGTACCAGTCATATACTGGGATTGATGTAATCGACTTAACCCTCCCCCGAAATTGTTGGGCTAGAGCTAAAATTTGAAATCAATATTATCATTGCCATTCAAGGCGGTAATCTGGCAGAATCGCTACCACCCCGAACAAAATGCTTAGCAGCATTTCGTCCGTCTTTATGTTCTGAGTTCAAATTCAGCCGGGGTCGACTTTTCCTCTCGTCAATTAGGAATCGATAAAAAAATTACTGGGGGTCGATATAATCGACTTGGCTGCTCCCCCAAGCCTTCTGCCAAAATTCCAAACCAATAGTATGATTGCAATTCGCTTTGTAGTCACTTTGGATACTTCCCGTTCTTTCTAACGTATCCTCTTTTTGTTCTTCCTACCTCATTTCTACCCCGTAGTTACATGCCTTATGTCTATTACTGTAAATAGCATCTAACCCGTTATCACCCTTATTTCCACCTGCTAAATATATTCATCATGATACAATTGTACATCGCACAGAACTTTGTAAAAGCCGTCTGCCGCAAAATAAGAAATTTTTATATCAACGCCAACAATTTGATTTGAATCTATGGAATTTTAAACAGATTTTCTAAGAGAATTCATGATATAAATGAAACTGCTTCAAGAATCTAAATTCAAAACTGCGAGAAACCAAAGCATTTGGTTGGGAAGCAAACTTCTTACCACACAGCCACGCTTTGGTTTTAAAGGGAGAGAACTGAATGCCGAACGACATTTTCCTGATGCTCCGTTGATTCCGCCATTTGCACATGTTAAAAGTCAGCGTGGTCATTGATATGTATATAGGTCTCGTTGTGTATAATGGGTGTCACAGTAAATATGAATGGAGCTGATAATTGGGAGAGATAATGAAAAGAAGTATTTTGATATGGAAATCAAATCCTGAATATTGCTTTCGAAGACAAGTTAAATCATTATTTGGAATATGACGTAATAACTGCCTATGAGCTTCAATAGAAAGCAGTGAACATAAACCACAAATATAATATAGAATATTTTTATAGTTTTTTTACTGATAAATTCGGTAGTTTTATTGCTGAATATAAAATTTCAGTTGTGAATGATAAACAGAATTTACTTATTACTATTCAGAAAGGTAAATAAAAATTTACTAAGTTTATCTTAACCAAATAAAAAGTATTGATTGGTTAAGTACAGAAGACATAACTAATAGATAGACAGAAAATATATTACTGTACGAAAAATAATTCAATCTAATAAAATAAATAGTCTAGATTTAATTAATTCAGTTTACGCCAGTGATCGGAATGTAATAAGACCATCCATAGAGCAAATAAATCATATAAAATCTATGTTATGTAATAATTTCTCTCATTTCAAATCTCGTTGAGGTCACCTTTACCCTTCATCCCCCAGGGTTCGATAAAATACAGTATTGGTCAAATACTAGGATCAAGAGTAGCGATCTACGTCCGTCCCTCAAATTGCTGACTTTGCGCCCAAATCAGAAACCATTACTTTGTATATCTCTGGTTCGAATCCCATCAAGGGTCCTCTAATAAAATAACTACTAGATATTTGTTCACGTTAACTATTATTGATCTACGACCTTTCCATCTTTGACTATCTCATCGTTTTAAGGTCATCTATAATTACAGTATTTGAGTCGACTTTCTATCATATATTTTTCGTGCTAGCCTTCATATGTCACTCGGTTTAAAATTGTCACGTGGCCCTTAAGTGATCTAATGAAGAATATTCTGTTGTATGTTTTCAGGAAAGATCTAAACATAATTCTCTCACTTCCAGCCACGAGTAGCAGAGGCCGTAAAATGGACTATGGGCACTGTCCCTCCTCCTTAGACTAAGCTATTCAAATGTAACAATCAATGATTCAATCAATTATGTGTTGATGGATGTATTCGTAAAATGGTGGAAAGAATGACAGAACGAGCTGGAGAATGTGAAAGCATGAAACTAAATGAAGTTGAATTCATCGGGAATAAACTTTCAATTAATGTATTAACTAATGTAAGAGTTGGAAGCGATTGTACTGAAGTAGGTCTGATAAAGCTCCTCAGCAATAACATGCGACGAAAAGTTCCAGTATTTACCCAGAGGTGAGCCTCGGCTGTGACTTTTCAAGATCAAATCGAGGCCGCAGCATACGGGCGTTGGATCTCATAGCAGGATATTTGATTCTAGAAAGAAACAAGACAGTTGTGTAGCCGAAAATATTCGAATGGAATATGATTAGGTTTAGGAAGGAACTTTATCCAGATCTACTTTCAAAATTATAATTACTGTATATAAATGACTGATTTTAGTATCTTTATGATATTTCAGATATTTATGAATTTAAAAACAACGCTATCGAAAGAAAATTCATGGTTTTTACGAACACAGTTTAGAGAAACCGGAAATATTTCATTAATATGTAATAAATTAATATTTACGTTTTTAGCTTCTCAGAGATGTAAAAATAGGTTAACCTCTATCCTGATAAATTCTCTGCGAGCCATTATTTTTCACAAATGTTATTTCAAAATATTTTAGCTTAATTTTGCTAAAAGTATTTTGAGATCAGATCTGTAACTTTCTTGAAACATTCTCTTTGTTAGGCCTAGCGTATCGCTTTCCTATTTAAAAAGTATATTTTGTAGGTTTCCAATTATATCTAGCTTTAAGGCAGTTGTATGTGTTCAAAATAAATAACAATGATGCACAACACGTGACCAAAAAGCAAAAAGAAAAGTGGTAGCAATTAATGAATGTATCATGCTTTATTTGGCAAAGTTCGTCCAACGAATTCTATAAACGTGAATTGAATGTTTTTTACGATTATATAATTCAGTTTGTTTAAGTCAATGTTTATGTTAATTTTTTGAAAGTCAGTAATCAATATTCCGAATTCTATTTATAGTATTTCAAATTAAACATGGAATCTTTACCTAGCGAACGCGTCAACCGGAAGCATGAAGTATCATGAAGCTTGGCATAAATTCTATAAATGTTAATGACATGCGCAAAGCAATTGAACTTTGCTTCACACTCAATTCTCTTCGGAAAGAAATTGCACAAGGTGTTAATTACAATTTCAGTGTCTGGTAATCACTCATATAAGATTACTACTAAATATTCGTAATTTAGAAACTATTGTTGCTTTTAGAAAATATTTACCAAACGGTGCCATATTGGAATTTTTATGCCAGAAGCAATTCAGAACTTGAAATTTCATTACATTGTAAATAACTTGCACTTTTTTCATGCATCACAAGAAAATTTTTTCGCCTAACAACATGAAGGTATTGGCGTGCAGTTGGAAGTAATGGCAACGCACAACGTACATAAATTGTAGAAAGTTTGTCGCTTCTGTTTTACAATTTCCATTCAACTCATATAAGTTATACTAACCGAATTAAATAAATTTGTGCATATTATGACAGTTCTGCTGACATGAAACTATGCAATAATACTGAAGTACAGAAATCGTGTGTAATTTGGAGATTTACTGCCTATAATATATTCTCATTGAGACAATTTATCTTCCATCGACTAATTAACTTTGACAATTTAACTTTGCTTCAATTTAGCTTCTTAATAGAAAACCTTCCCCTGATACTGAAAACTGAGGTTTCACCATCTTATATTGGTGAGAATTAGATTCAAGACAAATATCTACTATTATTTGTTAATAATTAGGATTCGAGTGGGACTGTAGATATGGAGGCCTCAACAGCATAAGCTAGAGTTTTAAATTTTTTTATTTTGTAAATTTATTCTACATCCTATTAGTAAACCACTAACACGTTTTTCGAGATCGCTTTGAATTATCAATAAAAATACACACTCAAGAATATGTAAATTAATTATTAAAGAAATGGACACTCCACATGTTGCCTCAAAACGATTGATTCGGTCTGTAAGACCCAAGAAATATCTGTATATCGACTGTTTGGGGGGTGGGAGGAAACCTTTGGGAAATATTATCCCGCTTTTTTTCTTTCACAATCATTCATAAATATTTCTGATATGAGCTTTGTTTTGTGTTACTCAGTTCCTCTAATAAGTTCAGTAATAATTAACTGACTAATTATTGTTTATACACCACATATCATATTCTGAATCATTGCATCACTGGTTGTCAGTTTAAATTTACAGAATTTACGAAAAATTAAAATTCTAACGCCGTGTACAATAAATATTCTTCGTCTTTTGAATCTTTCGTCTTTTTACAATCTTTTTCGAACTATAATGTTACAATAATCGATGAGAACGTTTTAACCTGAAGAAAACACAAATATCATAAGAATGAAGGGAATATTCAAAATCGACATCCTTATAGAGACAACAAAAATGCTATGTGAATCATTAATCCAATGTTATATTAGTTAATCCGATTTTATTGTAACAAAAGTGAAGATACCGACAAAAGACTTCGAATCATGCAAGACCTCTTAGAAAGATTTAAGTGTTTTACTATCAAACATTTCTTAAAACAGATAAGCCTGTATTATCAAACCTAAATTTTATAAATGCGTCATATATAAAGGAAGAATTAAAATTAAAATTGATTATTTAAAATTAAAAATAATTAATGTCAAACCAATAGACAAAATATTGTTTCTAACAGAGATGCACAACATATTTATAAGTTACATGTCCAGAATAATTTATACATCTCACGTGACAAGCCCAATCTTCTCTATCTTTTTTTTTATCAAGCCTAAAATGTGACTATATTAAAATAATACCTATTAGTAATCCTGTGCGTTATGGGATTTTGAAAGAAATTCTAATCTTATTATAAGCAGCGTTTAAATAAAGAATTTATTTTTAAATTTAATTTTAAACACTAATTGATACTTTGGTAAACAAGTTTGTAGATACGTGTAGCACAAAACTTTTTAAAATCACCCTTGATAAATAAAATATCAAAAATCTGTAACGTAATACTTACAGAAATTTGTCTGTCTACTTCAGTTTATCTATCTGTATTATCTAGTGGAGCCTTATAGATAACTAAACTACGGTTTTAGAAGCATATGAATAACGATAAAAGTAATAAAAAGAACAAGATAAGGTAGCAGATATAATTGTTAAGTTTCATTTATGAATTTTCAATATGTTTTTCTTTCATTTCAAAGTAGCAGAAATATTTTCAAAGACTTCACAAAATATGGGTAAAAAAATGGATAGCCATCAGAAAGTAGAAAAAATATCCAGAAAAAGTTTTCTTATTTCCACCAAATATACTAGTAAATTGTGATGATAATTCCACCAAAACGAAAAGCTACATAATTTAGTTACTTGTTGTACGGTACGATCAATATGGCAATATGTATATGAGAGAGAGAGAGAGAGAGAGAGAGAGAGAGAGAGAGAGAGAGAGAGAGAGAGAGAGAGAGAGAGAGAGAGAGAGAGAGAGAGAGAGAGGAGAAAGAAAGAAAGAAGTGGAGAGAGAAGACATAAAATATGTCTGGTACCATTTCATCTTGATATCATTCCATCTAACAGAAGAACCATTCTGTTAAAATAGTCTCACTACAGTCAAACGATGCTCAACTATACAGATCGGATGAATGGAATTTATGCTTAGATCGGAAAGCTTGCTTCTACAGATAAAGAGTCGGGGCCGAATTTTATATGCAGGAATCATGGTGGATAATAGAACGGTTTCTGCAATAAAGAAATGGTTTCGTGTCTTTGTATAGCATTTGAGAAATATTCGTTTTCACGAGATGCATAGAATATCCTTCTAAAGTAAAACAATATATTCTATATCGTTGTATCGGGATATAAAAGGCTCAGGCAATGGTTACTATTACAGATGAATATCAAAAAATACGGACAACTTAAAAATATCCATTCCTCTTCCAAAAGCATCAGAAGATATATATATATATATATATATATATATATATACATACATACATACATACATACATACATACATACATACATACATGTGGCTTATATTGTTCTTATATAGTCACATGTTGATAGCTGGATGAAGGAAAAAGGGCACCGATGTCTGAAACCTAGTGGGTGTTGAGGTAGGCACTATGCAGATGATAAGAAAAACGTGGTCGGCAAAGAGAGCCGAATGGAGAGTGTGCTGTATCACTATCCCTGAGGTCGTTGATTACAGGTCGTGTGTTTTATTAGTAGGAGAGATACTTGACCTTTAATGCCTGTCTCTGAATTCATTCTGCTGGGGTTGCGGTAATCTTTAGCCAACCCTCTGCAAAGTTCAACGAGACTTACACTGGAGGGCAACTCAGACATACTGACTGAGATGTTGCTACACACTCACTCACTCACACACACACACACACACACACACATACACGTACACACACACATACACACACATACGCACACACTTACACACACTCGTACACACACACGTACTCACACACAGAAAAACGCACATGTACACACAGGCACAAACACACACACTCATACACACACATACACACACGCGTGCCCGCACACACACAGATACACATATACGCACGTACGCACGTACACACACAGACACAATATATGTACGTGTCACTCAGATCCTCTAACCTATGTGGGTGGGCTGCAGCTGCTACCCTCTCGAATATTCGACGCCGTATTTAAAAGAAAGACATTTAGATGTTTAGCAAAATTTCCCTCAGCAACATGCTGTAACGTCTGATTCACAGATGTACAAATTCAGTTCTTCTGGCATTACAAAGGACTGCGTCCCCTTTAATTATACCCACTCTCCCTCCACTCATCTTTATACGAAACACTACTCTACTCCCTTCCAACCATACTACCCTGTCTTATCTTCTAAACGTCTCCCTCGTTCTTCCCATTATTCCCCACCCAGAAATAAACCCCACTGAAATGTGTCACTCGTCCAGATTATTTTTGCGGACATCGAGCCACATCTTCTGAGTAAAAATCGAAATAATCTCGAAGCAAAGTATTTTAATCTCGGAACAAATTTATTAGTGAATAAAACACAAATCAAAACAGATAAATGAATGTTTATGCTTTATATTGATTGAACACAAAGTTATTTTGTTTTAAATTGGAATTCAAGTCACCATTTGTCTTAAGTCTGCAACGCTTCGTTTATTTATGGACGACGAAAGTCTGTCTCAAAGTAACGATAGCTTGTTTCACGCGGGTGTGGTATTTCAGGAGACGTCAAGGAAAGAAGCAAGTTGTGCCATACGCGAGGTCTGGACTCGAAACACATATGCATGTAGAGATCAGTGTCTGCTACTGAACGAAAAGATTGGTAATCCATTGCTTCAGCGCCTGATTTTAAGGAGACAACGGTATATGATTGGTGAAATCATATACCGTTCAATCACCACATTTACATTGGATGGGGGACACCCGCTACGAGATGAATAACATAGAACAGGTTAAACAGGTTAAACAAAGCTCTACGATTTACAATGAAGAATCTTTCTCATCGTTTCCATTCAATGTATGGATTGACTGCATCCTAAAATGTTATAACAAGACTTCTCAATGAAAAAGTAGATTATTTCATTGTAAAAAGAACGTTAAGAAAGTAGCTGGGTTTTGTATTTGCAGAGGATTACCGTAATCTCATTAAAGATGTTTCGACACTTGTTCAATAAACGTTTTCCAGTGAAAATTAATCTGTAATTTATTTAGTACTCGTTTGATAAAGACATTGGGTTAGGGTATGATGGCATTCTTTAATTAGAAAAAGAAAAATCTCAATTAGGTTGAATTTGTTTGGAGGTTATTTTAATTGCCTTGTGATTTGTGATTGTATTCATTTATGTTTGCGAAAGTGTTGCGATCAGCGTTAGTGTGACAAGTCTGCAATGATTCATAGCCAGTGTCTATCACTCACTTGCACGCACCCATATGTGCACATGTACACACGAACACACACATATATAAACACATCTGCATACGCTCAAACACATATTCACGTACACGCGCACGCATGTACACACATATGTGCACGAGGTTGATTTTAAATGTTCAGAAGGATTATGCCACGAGTCTTGTAGCATGAAATACATACGTGCATTCATATGCATATATGCATGCACGTATGTATATATCAATATCTATCTATCTATGTCTCATATTTATATATATATACATATGCATATACATACGCACACATACATATGTGTGTCTATGTGTGTGTGTGTGTGTGTGCATATGTATATGCATATGTGTGAATGCATGTTTGTATGTTATGTTTGTATGTTTGTATTGCTTGTGTTTTGCTTTCAGGCTTGGATGGACTTTGATGACATTGACCCAAAGCTATACGCAGCTATAGCTTACTTTTAATTTGTTCATGTTGAATAGCTACTGCTCTCTCGGGAAAATTATGTCGATGTCGTTGATAGGAGAACAGTTAAATACATCAATAATTCTAGCATCAATATTATATGCCAATTAGAAGTGAGATTTTCTGTTATATCTTCCTATTGCTTTTAAAAGAGTAGATATTCGTTCTTAAAAAGAACTTAAAGTTTACCTGAGAGCTGTAACATGTTAGTATCCCGTTTAGTAATCTGTGAGCAATCATATGTAGATTTGATTGAGGAGTAAGCGCGTTTGTGTCTGCTGATGTTTCTGGTTACCTGTTCGCTAACGTTGGACAGGTAGACTGATTTTACAGAATAATACAATGGAATGAAATGTGTTAATCTTCCCATTTCGTTATGCATTTGATGTCAGATTAGCAATCACCCACTCAATGATAAGCTCATCGCACAAAAAGCATTTATGCCAGGTGCACATATATTTCTGGCTCTAGAAACACCATAACATATATATATATACATATGCACACGTGAGTGTGTGTGTGTGTGTGTGTGTGTGTACGTCTGCATGCGCACGTGCGTTTGTGTATGCGTCTTTGTGTGTGAGTATGAGAGAGACTTAAAGGAACATAGAGAGAGAAAGAGAGAGAGGAGAGAAAGGTAAACGGTTTAGATTCCTTTTATTCCATTTTTTTTGACATCAGAAGAAAGACTTACCCGTTAGTATATTCCCCTTTCTGATTTATCTGAAATTAATATCGCAATCCATACAATTTATCAGAAATCAATTGAAAATGATAATTAAAAAAAATGAAATATTATATATCTTTAGTGAGTGAATAGAATGTGAAAAAAAAAACAAAAAAAAACCCAGCCATAATCGAACTCTGAATGTATCGAGATGCATTTATTTATTTTTTAATGAAATACTAAAAGTTTTGTCGAAGTTACGTTCATTTAATAACGTTGTCAATATTTATTTTTCAACGATATGATATTTCGGAATATAGATATCGATTCCAGTATGTTTGAGTTATGCAGACATTATCATTAAGATTGATTTTAGTATACCATATTGTCAAAAGCAGTGGTTTTTATTATAAGAGTTACAAGTACAAAACACAAACAACCTCACCACACATACAAGACAACAACAATTATTCCAAAAATCTAACGTAGAATTTCCATTGTTTGCAACGGATATTTACCAACGAGTCAAAATCTTTTCTTTAACATTCAAGAAATACTTAGGCAAAAACAAGAAAAAGGTTGTATTGTGTTTCTCATTGAGATGTGTATTTATTAATCATTCAATTGAATGCAGGAACAACGGTGTGCTTATGAAGATCGCCGCGCAGTCGCGTAAGTTCCTGGTTCGATCCCACTGTGCGATAGCATGGGAAAGCGTTTTCTGTTAAAACCGCAAGATAATCAATATTGTCACATACCTTCTAACATGATATACGAAGTGGTATCAAAAATTTCTCGGACTAGTTATGTTTAAAAATATCTTTGTCTAAATTTGAACAGCATCTCCTTCGAAATAATGGCCTTGCGCAGCAATACACCAGTCTCATCATTCCTGCCATTTTTGGAATCCGGTCTCGAAGACGTTTTCCGTAAAAGAGTGGAAGACCTTTTGAGATTCTCTCTTGATCTTCACAACGGTGCTCAAACGGCGACATTTGATCTGAATTTTCATCTGAGGGAGGAGATTGAAGTCCGCAGCTGCTATATCTGGCGAATAGGGTTGGGGTGCGGGAGCGATTCCATGTTTTTGGCGACAAACTCACAAGTAAAGAGATCTCTGTGACAAGGTTCATTATCGTCATGAAGAATTCAATACTTCGCGCTCCTCAGATCCAGTTGCTTTCGCGGAATGCCATTCCACAAATGCTTCAAAACGTAGAACTCTCGATTGACAGTCTGGCCCTGGGTTACGAAATCTCAATGCACAATACCGCGGATGTCGAAAAGAGCGATGAGAATGCGGGTCTGCCGCTCGCTTTTGATGCGCTCATGTCACTCGAAACATTGCATATGACCCATTTCCTCATCGCCGTAAGCTTCTCAGAGCATGCTCAATGTCTGTAGCAGACTTCCCAAGTTTAACGCAAAATATCACGTTGGCATTTTGTTCCAACTTCCTGTCCATGACAAAATTCGCAGACAACAGCTTACACGTGATCACAGAAACAGATTTCACAATTTGCGAAATAAGCACAGCGATGTCACGCGGTACACTGCCTAATGAAGGTCGCTGCTAGCTCTCACTGCGCACGCAATGTTGTGCTGCCATCTTTTGACGCATTATAGAACTAGTCCGGAAACTTTTTGATATCAGGCTGCGAGCTAGCAGAATCATTAGCACGCCGGGCAAAATACTTAGCGGCATTTCGTCCATCTTTATATCCTGAGTTCAAATTCCAGCGAGGTCGACTTTAACTTTCATCCTTCCGCGGTCGATAAAATGAGTACCAGTTGAGTACTGGGGTCGACGTAATTGACTTGCCTCCTCCATCGAAAGTAATAGACTTGTGTCGAAATTTGAAACCAATATAATATACCAGTGACGCAATCTTTGCATCATTCCATGCTTTATGTGTGCAAGCTGGTGGCGCTCGCTCTAAGTACTCTAGATTTTATTTCTATTTTTTATTGTAAACGTATCTGCCGCCTCGGACACTCGGCAAAGAGCGCCCTTGGTGGAATCATGCAGGCCGAAATAAGTGGATGGAGGACACGTGGTCACGAGGTAGATATGAATATCGCAAGTTTAAACAGTCGAGCAAACGTTTAACACATGTCTGAAATTACGCCGGATAGTAACAATATTCTCATGAATTGGCCTAGATTTTACACTTTACTGCCTTGTAGTTTAATTTAGACACCATTTCTTTCAATTGTTCCAAGTCTAAAAGGAATGGCAAATGTCAGGCAATTCGTTGACAGCCATCTAAGATTATTTTCCACGTGTGACTAACGATAGACCGTTGTGGAATTTAACAGGAAGAATTTTAAATATTTCGAACGGCATTACCAGATGAGTAGCCCATTTAAGAACTGGAATTTTGTATGTGATCAATAGAGTGATGTTATTGTGCATTCAACGGCTTCGAAACTAATTATTTTGCATGAAATAGTTCGAACAAGAAATGATATAATTATACCGTTCTTAATTAATTAATGGAATATCAACGAACAGCTTAGCTTATAGTAGGGATATTAAAACCCTTTATTCAATAATGAATGGAACAAGTTAATTGACGCCTACATAATTGTATATATATTAAAGTAGACACTTCGTCTACACAATTTTCGGAAACTTCGGTAATTTCTTAGACGTGACCATCTTTTGTTATAATTAAGTTGATTGTTTTACGAAGTGGTAGGCGCTTTTCACTTTACACATTCTTTTAAATCGCATACGTATGGCATAAGTTAAATAAGAACGTCTCTTATCAGGTATCGCCAAATTTGTAGTTAAAAATATTGGATCTGTTCTACGTAACTTTCGAAATGTTTAATGGTACACAAAACGGTACATATAAATAGCATCTTGAACATACTTCTGATGGCTGGGTGGTGCATATACAGTGATCTGGCGGAAGATATACATATACACATGTACATACATACATATATATATATATATATATATATATATATA
>NC_068995.1:3933710-3937916 GCF_001194135.2 Octopus bimaculoides | reverse complement strand
TGAAGGATGTAAGCAATAACAGAAAGTAATTTACCAAAAACCGGGAGCAATTTAATTCATATACAAATCTCTTCTTCATTCAGTAACCAATAACGACATGGAAGGCTGGATTTACGCTCACATCAAGCCTTTTACGCGCGTGCGTGTATATATATATATAATTGTATTGCTCCGTGACTAAGCTTCAAAATATTCTCTGAAGGATGTAAGCAATAACAGAAAGTAATTTACCAAAAACCGGGAGCAATTTAATTCATATACAAATCTCTTCTTCATTCAGTAACCAATAACGACATGGAAGGCTGGATTTACGCTCACATCAAGCCTTTTACGCGCGTGCGTGTATATATATATATAAATTAAGGAATGGAGTCAAACGCAGGTGTTATTAATATCATTTATACTTCCAACATATGTTTCGAAAAAGGCATTGAGATTATTCGGAACGGAATAAAAGTGATGTAAAAAATGGAATCATCTCGTCAGGGAAAAAACAGGAACAAAACACACCAATAAGCCATTTTAACCGAATATGATTACGGCGTACGTAATTATATGATGTAAGAATAACGCTAGCAAGCTATTATTTTTTAAAAAGGAAAACCGTTAATAGATTTAACGTCAAAAGTAAATAAGAGAAGGAGAAGGAGGAGAAAGAAAGAAATTAACAGAAAATTGTGAGTAGAAAAATATAATGTGATAGATGAATGGGAATAAAGTTTAAGAGCGTGGAAATATATATATATATATATATACGTGTATGTGCATGCAGAATACACAGTTAATGCAATTTATGTATATATATATTTCTAATTCAAAATGCCTAATGCTCTTAAATGAATTTCATCAAATATTCATCAAATATGCTCCTTGTTTATAACGAAAATCTCCATTGTCATGTATTTCCTTATTATTCAAACTCCATGATTCATCGTTATAATATATGTAATTTTTAATGAAAAAGCAATACTAGAGTATCATTGTTGATTAGCAGACGTGATATTTGTATACAATGATAGAACACGCTTTAGAAGGGATTGATTGAAAACATGGCGGTATAGAATTAAATGTGCGGTAATTGTGGTTGTGCTCTAAATTACTGAAGTTGCCGCCAATAATTTCAATATATTCCACAGTAGAATAATTGTATGTGTTACATTTTCCAATAATGTCTACTCTATGAACTAAAACGTCCACTCGTTGTTAATTGATTTCTATATAAATTTTATTCAAACGTAATTATTCGTTTTTGGACACGTTTAAAAAAATACATTCAGCTTGGGTATAAGGCAAATATTATCACTTTTCTATTTCTATCCCCTAAAACACGTCAAAAAATATTTTTCTCGTTTAAATGATATTCTGGGTTATAGATACAAAATATTATCGCGAGGATAGTAAACCATTTAATGGTAGGTAATTTCTAATCCATTGGAATTACTGTTTGTATTTGAGATAATCCCTAGAAATAATAAGCACACACACACACACACACACACACATATATATATATATATATATATATAACTATGTATGATGGATCCTCCCGCCGAAGACAAAGTATGAACGTTCACCTTTTGCCGAACGACATACATAAATGATTTGTTTATAATAAAGCAGTGTTCGTCAAATCACGCTTTCCACCAAATCAACTTTGTCTGAACGGGTGCACTATGTTAGGTGTCGAAGTGATTCCCAGACCAACGTGAGATGAAGTCTTTTGCGCAAGAACACAACGCACCAATCAGTCTAAGAATTGAAATCACGATCTCGCGAGATCCAACACTCTAACCACTGAGCCATGCGTCCTCACAGGGAGATTGAAATTGTGAATAGCCACCTTAATCGTTTCTAATTCTCACTTCACCATTTTCGGAATCAGTCAATGTTTCCTATGATGTTCTCTATAAGACTGACAAAGTGAGTTAAGTTCTTTAACCCTCGGCAGCGGAATAATGCATCACTGATGAAGATTAATCAAATCTGAATTCAGCGCTGATATGACTCCATCACGCTTGCCGTAGGGAGGGAGATTGTCTCCCTTGTCAGTCGTTAGAAAAATGGTCTCACGTGGTTAAGAGTTGTTTTGACTCTTATTTCTAGCAATTCCGGTGCTGACTAGCAGCCTCTCTCACTTTAGTGACGGCTATACTTGTTGCATTTCTATTGCAAATAACGAATAGTCACATTAATAATTTAGTTGTGTGTGTGTTTCTGTGTGTGTGTGTGCGTGTGTGTGTGTGCGTGTTTGTGTGTGTGTGTGTGTGTGTGTATGAGGAAACAATGGAATTTATGAGAATGTCTATTCATCACAGCGATCGTTTTGACCCTTTTTGAATCGGTTCCTTGCGGGTAAGATAATATACAGCTGATTGTGTTTCATCTTTCGGTGAAGATGTATTTCTTCAGGTGCCTTCTTAAAAGGATACCACGCTCAATACACTCGATTTAGATTGGTTCAATTGTACATGTTGTTACTGCTCGTAGGTCGTTGGCTGTAATCACTGGGGATGGCTACGGTTTCCGGGTTAGAACCCAGAAATTGTAGGCATCACTGAATCGATTAAGCGACAAGTAGAATGAGAAGGGAGACAAAGTCCTAACATTGGGAGGTGAAATAAATAGGTAAGTGTGGCAGTAGTGTTGATGGATGGGGCATCATGGCGAATGAAATCAAACATATTTGGGCGTAGGATGCAAAGGAAAGTAATGGTCTAGAGATAATGATGGTTTTTTGATAAGGTAGTGAGCGAGAGCATCTAAGAGAGCCACGCTGATTCAATTAGTTCGGTGAACAGTTACAAGCAATGAAGATGGAGTTTGGGACTAAGGTAATTTTAACGAGTAAGGTAGATATTGTAAAGATAAGCTCTTTCGCGGTTGTAAGAGAGAGTAATGAAGAGGCGATAAGTAGAATCTAGGTTTTACTTCGCGATTGTGATAGTCTTGGGGAAATTTCATTCAAGCTGTTGAGGTTTTGCTTGGTGAGGAACAAACCAACATCTGTTGTGAAGTGAGAATATAGTACACACAGCCAGGTCCCAGCTCTTAACAGCCAAAAGTTGCTGATAGTCAGAAATAGTGACAGCCATTTTCGCACTTTTAGTACTTGATTTAGACAGAGGTCCGGCTTTTTACTACCATTAATCTTTTATAATTTTTCCCGTGACATGTTAGTTTTCTTCTCTTGAAAAGAGATAATAAAGCGAATAGAGATAGTACTGTCCACTAAACTTTACTCTTCCAGTAACATTGAAATGTTTTTCACTAGGGAAATTCATTAAAATAGATGTCGCTTCATACAATAAGAATGAAGCCATCATTTGTTGTGCCGATGAATTAGTTCACCGCGTAACCATGTCTTATCTATGCTGATCAGTGAAATGTTTTTCTCTTTAGAAATGTTGAGAGAGACTTTCTCTGTGTAATTCCTGGCTCAATAGGATGTCTAAATTTTGCTCCTATCATTAATACAGCTCATTGTTGCTATCAATCACGTGTTACTTTCCTCCTCAAGTTGTTTTTGTTTATCTCGTAGAATAATTGGCAATGTTTTATTTTTATTTTGGAATAGACAGAATTATCTATTGGAAACTAGAATTGAACTGGTTTCGATCTTTCACTTATATAGTTTAGTTTGTCAAATACATTCCTGCGCGGTTTGAATTAATACAGGCCATCATGTAGCTCCTACATAATCCATACCAAGCTTTAATGGTTGCTTTATGCTATTCAATATTATAGAATTTACAAAAAATCAAAGGTTATCAAACATACCACCCGATCTACGATTTATACTCTATCTAAATGGATGTTTACTTTGTGTTGTGTACCCGTCGTCGTTATCGATATTTTGTTAGCCGTTGTTAATGTGTTTGTGAGTCGATAAACCTAGAAGTTGACTTTCACACACACAATACTTAAGTTGAATGGAATAAATAATCACGTATGCAAAAATATATACGCATACTTATTTGTTTATTATTTATTTTAACCGTGGAAAGGGTAATGGAACGGAACTTTGAATAGAGCGTAGAAGGTTGCAAAGAATGGTAGAGATCACACTCTCCTTTATGTATCTCATTGTACAGCAATCTAGACGAAGAGAAATTGAGAGAATTCGAAACAGATACAGAGGGAAGGAGAGAAAGTAAAAATGAATGCTCTATTTCTTCCTTTTCCATCCATTGCTTTCCTTCTGGATAT
>NC_068995.1:3932857-3933567 GCF_001194135.2 Octopus bimaculoides | reverse complement strand
ATATATATATATATATATATATACATATGTGTGTGCGTGTATGTATGTATATTAAACGATGGAAACAAATAAATAGATCCCACATAACTAACAACAATAGGATAGTTAGAAAGAAAGCACAAATGAAATGATAAACAAAGTTTCGAATGAGTTAAGTTTAAAGAGATTGATGTGAAATTTGTTCCTCATATAACTTCTGGTATTTAGAGAGGATACTTATTACAATTTACCTCTTTCATTATCATGATTCCGTTGAAATACACTGCTTTTGTTTCAATTAATTGTAAACATAATGAAGAATTTAGTAACATAATTATGTGGTTATTAAAGCTGGTGTTTAGAACACAAATAAACCTGAATTTTTTACAGATCACTTAAAAACATGAAGTCTGTATCGAAGTGGTTTCGGGGACGCCCTTATTATATTTCTCTGTAAATGTATTTACATGCACTGCTCTCTCACTCAATAATAATAATAATAATATAAATAGTAATGTAATTTAAAATATATAAATTAAAATAACAACTCTCCATTTGCAAAACGAACACACACACACACACACACACACACACACACAAATATATATATTTATATATACACACATACAACATACATATCATGATGATTGATTACTTCATCCTGAGAGATGATAGCCGTCCCATCAACACTCACACCACACCCCATCACACAGTACAAGGGCATATATATA
>NC_068995.1:3930673-3932155 GCF_001194135.2 Octopus bimaculoides | reverse complement strand
ATATATATATATATATATATATATATATATATATATATACATACCTACATACATACCTACATACATACATACATACATACATACATACATGCACACATACATACATGCTTATGCAGAGCAGGTAAGAATATATGTGCGTCTTCAAAAGTTGAAGAAACCTGAATTCAACACATGTATTATTCATAAATTGTGATCAGCCAAGCAACGCGATGCTCATAAACAAAAGACGTGTAAGTACAAGGTCGCAATTCACTTCTATATATAGAGATACATAATTCTGTTTTGTACGTGCTAAAACTAATGACATTCACAGCTATTCTTGTTATAACACTGTATATTTAATCACACGTAGCTAAATACACAGCGATATATAATGGTATTAAAGGTGTGTACCAAGAGCGAAATGGTTGGATAATAACCGTAATCTTAAGTGTTGATGCTTGGAAATCCATCCGGAAATTCTAATAACGTTCGCTTCTGAAAAGAGCCTAAGGGAAACGTTCCTGAGGATTCTCGCCCCACGTTCCTCTCAGAAATATTTAATATTTGGCAGAGATGTTTATGGAAAGATGTATAAACGCCTCAAAATTCTATCTCAACACGAAACTGCTAAATATTTCTCTTCATTGAGCTGAACATACAAAAATCAAAGACTGAGTCTCAAATATGCTGAAACATTCAATTCCAAAGAGAACGACAGTATGAAAAAACAGCAATATGGAAGACAACAAACTGAAAAGAAATTATTTAAAATAATTTCATATAAAAAGGATTCAATTCTGAAGCTAGCAAAATTTTTGTGTAATTGCAATCAAAATGGCATGTTTTCCTCTTACGTGAACAGGTATTACCTGTTTCAGAGGGATATACCTGTACTGTATAGGTATTTACTTTATCCCCCAGCGATGTCATTGCTGCATGTCCGAGCGGCACGTTTAAGATGCAAATTGTTTTCAAATGTTTTAAAACTCAAACTTTAAAATACTGCTGCTTACAATATATATTATTGTGTGTTACTAGTCTTGGCTGATTCTCTCTTATAGGCGTTTGGTGCATAAAACACCCGTGCATAGATCATAGCAGATGAAATCTGTCTCGTGGGTGATTTTCGTCTGCTACGATCTCTATCTGTGCTTTGTTGCACCTAGAACCTATAAGAGAGAATTTTTCAAGGCTTATAGCGCAGTATTCTGTATTCTAACTAAGCATCCATCTTAAGTTGGATATAAAGATGACCTCTTTTGATATTAGTAATCAATAAGCATTCCATTAATAATTGATAAGTATATACACACAGACACATAGACACACACTCACACACACACACACACACACACACGCACACACAAATATATATATATATATATATATATATATATATATATATATATATATACAGACACGCACACTCATACATATATATATATATAGGCGCATGAATGGCTGTGTGGTGAGAAATTTGCTTCCCAACCACATGGTTCC
>NC_068995.1:3927312-3929943 GCF_001194135.2 Octopus bimaculoides | reverse complement strand
AGAGAGAGAGAGAGAGAGAGAGAGAGAGAGAGAGAGAGAGAGAAAGAGAGAGAGAGAAAGAAAGAGAGAGAGAGAAGTTTCAAATTTTTGGAACAAGATCAGCGATTTCGGGGAGGAGTTAAATCGATTAGAGGAGACAGGGCCGTTAGAACGCTGGGCGAAATGCTTAGCGGTTTTTCGTCTGTCGCTACGAACTGAGTTCAAATTTCGTCGAGGTCGACTTTGCTTTTCATCTTTTCGAGGTCGATAAATTAAGTACCCGTTGCGTACTGGGGGGTCGATGTAATCGACTGGCCCCCTCCTCCCTAAAGTAAAAAAAAAACTTTCTGACGTCTTTTTAATGAGTTTTACTATTTTTCTCTGTGTGGTATATTGCTTGTGAGCTCACGTTTATGAGAATATACAAGATTTAAGATCGAAAACATCTGTATGTTCGGTAACGTGTTAAAAAGTGGTGTTAAGGCAAAAACTTGAAAAACTACACGTGAGACTAAATTATATCATTTGATTCTACAGCGGCCTGGTACCCAGAAATCTTTAATGGCCTTTATATTGTATAGAATATATTAATATATCAGTGTTGATACAATTGTAACTGTTATCGGTTGGGTTGTGCATGAATGGATCCGGTTTAGAATGACTGAAATTAGCATGGCTTTGTGTGTGTAACTAGCTGTTAATTATCATAAGAAATTACTGAGGTTCGAGTTAATGTTTAAGCTGCTGTTATTGAAGTTAGTAGTTAAACTCATTTCAGTTTTATATCTGTTTCTTTAAAAAAAAAACGTTCTTTGGATGTTATTGCTTAGATGATGCTCAATCTTTTACTCCGACGTTAACGGAAATGCTCGGCTAGAATATTTTTTTAATTCAATGATGTGATAGTAACTGCATGCAGAATGATTCCCATTTCATATGCTTTGCTATTAATTACGACTTTGGTAAAGTTAAAGGCATTAATTAGTAGCAGTTTAGAAAAAGAGAGATCATAATCCTTAATTTCAGGTTTTAAGAATTTGTTGTTAGTTTTATTAGGCAGAGTTAGGAATCATTCTATAATGGTAGAGCTTAGAATACTTTTATCTAGGATGCGTTTGCTGTGATTCTTATTTTGGCGACACAGAAGTTATTAATTTAATAGATGGCTTTAATTCGAAGTCATTGAGATGGTCCTTAAGAGTAAAGTACGACTGTTATTTTGTAGAGGGGGGTTCTATTATATTGCTGGTTTGTTTTCTTAGATGAATTAATTATTAAACTAGATACAAAAATATCTATGACATGTTGTTTTATCAATTTCATGAAGGACAAATATAGTAGTAGTAGTAGTAGTAGTAGTAGTAGTAGTAGTAGTAGTAGTAGTAGTAGTAGTAGTATAGTAGTAGTAGTAGTAGTAGTAGTAGTAGTAGTAGTAGTAGTAGTAGTAGTAGCGGACTGTTTATTAGTATTACAAACTACAGTTATAGCGATTGCATATAATCTTTGAAAATTAAAAATCAATAATGTTTAAAGACCAATTGCAGAATAGATTCAGCTAAGTTACGTTACAACGGTTCCACTACAGCCGTGTGTGATCTTCTTTGACAGTCACTCCATCCCTCCGAGAAATACCAGTAATATATCCAGTCACTTCAGATGATAATATATGATCTCTTCCTTCTTACGATTGATTTAAAACTGTTCCATTCTCTTTCATTCTTTTTTTTTCTTTTATTTTACTTGTTTTATTCATTAGACTACGGTCCTGCTGGAGCACCGCTTTAAAGGAATTTTAGTCGAATAAATCGACCCTACTGCTTATACTGACCTTCGCACTTGCCGAACTGCTAAGTTACGGGAACGTAAAAACTCCGAAAACTGTTGTCAAGCGGTGTTACAGGACAAACACAGGCACAGAGACACACACATACACACACACACACACACACACACATATCTATATGTACTGTTAAACTGTTAATCCCTACGCATTTCTTCGCTCATCGTTTTTTCGTTCTGTTTCCATTTTTTATATCTCAACCCTTTCTGTCGAAGAGCGTAGGCTCGAAACGTCAAAGACTTTTCCATCTTCCCGAGCGTCAAACTAATACACCTGCCTGCTGTTCCCTCACCTGTATTTGAAATATAAATATACATGTCAGTTTCCGTCTACCAGGTCCAATCTCAAGGTTTTTGTCAGCCCGCGGCTATAGTAAAAGACACTTGCCCCAGGTGCCACGCAATGTGGAATGAATGCGGAGCCATGTGGTTGGTAAGCAAGCTTCTTGCCACACTGCCACGCCGGCCTCGATATGTACACTGTAGGCTTCGATTATAAATATTATAATTAATAAAATAATATGAAATTCCCCCATGTTTTGCTTCAGCAATTTCTTATAGCGATCGATAATTCAATGTCACTTCAGTGATGAGACGATGTCAGAATAGATCGAATCATTGTTATCTTGACGTAAACAGAAATTATAAATATTAAAAAAAAAAAGAAAATAGAATTTCTGTGACATTCTTTAAGTAATGGATTTTATTCTGTCTTTTAGTTCTTCTTTCTTATTTTTCTTTGAAGAGAAAAATTTCCTTCGTAATCATTCCCATGATTACCAAGGAAATATACATACATACATGCATATATAT
>NC_068995.1:3926217-3926924 GCF_001194135.2 Octopus bimaculoides | reverse complement strand
ATATATATATATATATATATACGCACACACATATTTATGTGTATGTCTATATGTATATATATATGTGGGAAGACGTACGACGTGTGACTTAGTAGTCGGTGTATACGACTCATGGTATTACTATCGTGTGTTCAATTCCCTGTGGCGCGTTGAATTACTTATGCGAGAGACTTGATTTCCTAATGTTCCTGTCCTCTCACCTGGCAGAGATGAATTGTACCTGTAATTCAAATGTCTAGCCTTGTCACATCCTGTGTCACGCTGAATCTCACAGTAAAATATATTAAGGGCTCCTGTGGCGGCTTCGAAGTACTCTGCTACCTGCACGTTAATTTCACGTACATCAGAAACCTAATATGTTATATCACGTGATCACGTAATCGAATGTTGCTATACATCGCTGGTCACAATGCGCTTTGCATCGTTTTTGCTTTCCAATGATACCACTCATTTGTCTTAGCGAACAGGTGAACAAACATCCCCACACCCATGACCGGAAGGCTAATTACTTTCAGGTTTATTCATTTACAGCTGAATGGACTAGAGCGACGTAACATGCAGTTTTGCTCAAGAATACAACCAACCTCTCGGTCTGAAAATCGAACCCACGGCTACTAAATCTCGAGTGTAAAACCCTAACCACACCACCACGCGCCTTCTCACATATATGCTACATATATACATGTAAAGCATATATACGTATATAT
>NC_068995.1:3923867-3925687 GCF_001194135.2 Octopus bimaculoides | reverse complement strand
ATATATATATATATTTATATATATATATATACATATATATAGGCGCAGAAGTGGCTGTTTGGTAAAAAGGTTACTTCTGAACCACATGGTTCCACGTTCAGTCCCACTGCATGGCACTTTGGTCATGTGTCTTCTACCATAGCCTCGACCAAAGCATTATGAGTGAACTTGGTAGGCGGACGGTGACAGAATCCTATATATATATTTATGTACTTATGTATCTGTGTTTGTCCCCTCATCATTGCTTGACAGGCGAGGTTGGTGTGTTTATTTCTCCGTAACTTAGCGGTTCGACAACAGAGAAACGATAGAATAGGTACTAGGCTTACAAAGAATAAATTCTGGGGGTCGATTTGTTCGACTAAAGGCAGTGCTCCAGCATGGCCGCAGTTAAATAACGGATAAAAGTGAAAGGGTAAAAGAATATTATGTGTGTTTATGCTTGTCCGGTGTTGGTGTGTTTACGCTCCCGTAAACTAACGGTTCGGCAAAAGGGACCGATAGAATAGAATAAGTCACGCAGTCGATTCATTCGGCTTTCCACGAATTGTTACGTGAAATTGTAAGAATATACAGTGCTTTGAATTGTAATGGCGCTGAAAAACAACACAAATCACAAACATGAGAGGACGTCAGCAATATATTTATATACAACAGGAGGTAGAAGGTAAATAGGTCAGTAGACTTACCTGAGAATTCTGAGCTGCTGGTGTCATTGTAACTACTAGATTTTATTGAAACAATAGATTCTATGGTATATGATGCAGTGTAGAGCGCTAACATGGTGATGTCCATATAATTCCACATTTGGGCAAAATATTCTTTAACTCCTTCATCCCAAAGTTGTTTACATTCTGCCCAGAACATTCCTTGAAAAGAGATAGATAGATAGATAGATAGATAGATAGATAGATAGATAGATAGATAGATAGATAGATAGATATAAAATGCATTTAAACACGAAAAATAAAATCAAACGTCTACAGTTACGGTAGAAATTTTTTAGGAAACGTAATTCACCTCACAAATTACCAAATGATAATCCTTTCTTCTATAGGCACAAAGCCTGAAATTGTGGGGGAGGGGGATAGTAAATTACGTCGATTCCGTCGACTACATCGACTCCAATGCTCTACTGGTGTTTTATTTAATCGGCCCCAAAAGGATGATAGGTGACATTTGAACCTAGAACGTAAATCCGGAAGAAATACTTCTCAGGATGTTGTCTGTTGTGGTAACGCTTCTGTTAGCTCGCTGACATCTGCTATATTACATTAGAAAATGCTGTGAGGAACTACAGTTTATTAAGAATTTCTTAAGTTATGCATAACTGGATGTTTTGCGTTATTGCTTTTCAACACTGCAAAGTACATTGACGCAATCTTCATATATATACCTACAGATATGATATATTAAATATAGAATGTGTAAACTCTACATAAACATGTAAATAGTAATATATACATTGTTGTTCTGTGATTTGATGTGAGGAGTAATAAATCATATATTTCTAGTTCTTACACTATGCCTGAGAAATCAGAGAAGTTTTATTCGCCTTGGTCAGAAACTAACAAATGAAGACATGTTGGGAAAGAGTAATGATAAAGCGAGGAAGAAACCATGTAAGAATTGGTGTGTGTGTGTGTGTGTGTGTGTGTGTGTGTGTGTGTTGCGTGAGGTGAGCGATGAAGGCGGTAGGATGAAAGAAAGGCAACATTTTAGTGAGATTGAACGGTAGTGAAATAAGATGAAGTGAAGGCCACTCCTAGCGATGGTGTGTGTGTATGTAAATATATACATACATACATACATATATATAT
>NC_068995.1:3922336-3923654 GCF_001194135.2 Octopus bimaculoides | reverse complement strand
TATATATATATATATATATATATATTTCCACACACATAATATCGTACATGCACATACACCGACGCACCATATATACTACAAATTATTATGAGGGGTTTATTAAGAAGCAATGTTATGTAGGTGCGAAGCTACTCACCAAATACGTAGAAAATAATGAATCCACGGACTACCCACGGTTCACTATTGGTTGTAGTATTTTTTGAAGTTGTGGCAATCAAAAGGAATACCAGAAAAGCCATATAGGAACACATATAATTCATGAATTTCATGAAAGGGCTTCTTAGTATCTCACCAATCTGTAATTAGAGAAATCAAATGTGTAACCATAGACAGTTTTTAACAATGGCATCAAAAATAAATTTATTTCATAACATATTCATTTAATTGTAGAAAAATGAGAAGAAATAAAAATTTAATTAACCACATATAATATATAAGTGAAATATCTCTAGAAGTTTCATTTGGGGAGGCAGTTTAGAAGAGAAGTGTCGTCTGATTTCAGCCCGAAAACATCTATGCATCTACCTATTTACCTACCAGCCTATCTTTCTACGTACCTACCTACCTATTACTATCTACTTACCTAACAATTTATCTATCTCTGTCTTTCCCTCTTAATGTCTCTCCATATATATATATATATATATATGTAGAATATTTTTTGTTAAACTACAGAGAGTGCAAGTTATAAAAAATCAATGATACAGATCGATGGTTAATACTATTACATAGAATTCCAATATTTCAGCGTTTCAGGGTTAGAGCCCCATCTGGAAATTTACTGGAGAAAAGGTGCCGATAGCTGACTTTTAAGAAACGTGTGTAGAGATTGTGTTCCTTTTATTTTGCTAATAACTGAATACTTATGAAACAATTTAAGCAATTTCATGGAGATACAAATGTGTTGGAAGTTACAGCATTTAAATATTAATTTCTCGGATTCCATTGTTTTTTTTGTTTTTTTTTTTCCTGTTAATGACTACACAGTGGTGAAATCGAAGTCTTTTAAAACTTACATAGAAATAAGAAAAAAACATATATCATCTTACTTTCAATTTTCTTATAAGAAAACTTCAGAAACTTTGCATCATAATAGTTTTTGGATGGCCATTTAAAACACACAAATAGTGTAATATTCACTTTTATTCTATTTGGAAAAGCTCTATATATTTTTTTTTTATCCAAGTCTTTTGTATTACAGAAATCAGAAATTGATTACATTTTGTATACATGATTTTTTGTTTGCGAATTATGTAAGTATCTGAATACACACACACACACACACACACACACACACACACACACACACACACACACA
>NC_068995.1:3913943-3921961 GCF_001194135.2 Octopus bimaculoides | reverse complement strand
ATATATATATATATATATATATTACACTGTACATAAAAATGCATTAGATACATACATACATAAACATATATACACATACACCACCTTCCATATATACACACATATATATATTTGTATGTGTATATATATATATATATATATATGCATGCACACACACACACACACACACACATACACACATACACACACACACATATACATACATAGTATTTTTTCTTTGTTGCCGTTTTGTTTTTCGTTTCGCATACTTTTAACTTCACGCCAAATTAAAATCTCTTACACATGGATAATTTTTGAAGCCGATCCATGTTCAAGTGCATACGCTAACGTATCTAGAGTAGAAATCGATAACTGACATATACATTCAAACGTGTCTTACTACGCAAACACTCATAATTTATTCTAATCTTATTCGTCTATATTAGAAATAGTCAAACTTATGCTTTAATTATTTACATATGGCTAGTGCTGTCTTATTATGAAATTTTCATTAAGCTCATTTCTATATAAGTAATTAAGTTAATACAGTGCCAACAAACAATGGCGTAGGTTATACAACGGTTGAGGAAGCCATTTGGCTTACAAACGTTTTCAGTGGTCTCCCCTGCTTACTCTCCCGAACAATAATACTTTCTTAATCGCTGCTTTTAATCTTGCTAAATTTATTTCTTATCTTTTATCTTTTACTTGTTTCAGTTTTTAGCCTGCGGCCAGGCTGGGGCACGGCCTTCAAACGTTTTTAGTCGAATGAATCGAATGAATCCAGCCCATTTTCTTCAACCTGCTACTTATTCTATCGGTCCATTGTGCCGAACTGCTAGGCTACGGGTATACAAACATACTGACACCGATTGTTAAGCGGTGGAGGGGACAAGCACAGGCATAAAGAAACACACACACACACACACACACACACACACACACACACACACACACAAACGAAGTAAATTGCTATTTTTATATTTCTTTACTTTGTTATTTCCAGTCATACGAATGCAGCCGACCAAGCTGTAGCAACATCTTCCAGGGTTTCATTCATATCATATCGACCCTGTGTATATTTCAGTCTTGTCATATTTTGTCGATCTCTGTTGAGTCACCAATTTATGAAATACAAGAGAAGACAACATAGATGACGCCATATCTCTAATCGGTGAAAAAGATAAACACAAGCGTTTATTTGATCTATGTCTTACTCCTGCTTCATCTTCTCTCACGTTTGTTTGTCGTTAATGTTGGAAAAATTTAGGTCAAACCTCTATGAAAGAGCATTCAATCTTTTGTTAAGGTTTTCGTAGATTTTCTGCACTAGAAGCCATTGTTTCATCTATCATGTATTGCTTTTACGTAGAATAAAGAAAAAAAATTAAATTTTTAAGTGCAATATTTTACTCGGTGAACTTCAATAGCTTATATGTGCTTCCTATATATAAAATTCTGTGTTAAATTTCACAATGAAATGCATCTATCGCTTCTATTACAGATATACATTAGATACATTGATTGAAGTAAATTATTTTTAAAATATCTTAACGTCCTGAGCAAGGGAAACGCGTTGATTTTGTAAGAGATGAATTAATGCATTGCTTTAAAACAAAGCGTCGGTTATTAAATAACAAAGCTCTTTCTAGTTGATATTTAAAATGCAAGCAACGAAGTATATTATCAGAATTGATTTAGCAATAACACGTTCAATGAATTAGTACCGAGTATTCTCAAAAAATATTGATAGAGAAGCAAGTATTGATTAAAGAGAAGAACGTATCTGCTGGATAAGAACAAAAGATAATTCGATTTTAGGTTGCATTTTAACGTAATTGAAGCATGTCTTATCACAAAGCACACATCAATCAGGTCATAATGAATAACAATATAGGCGTTTCGCTGTTGTTCTTGTGACACAATTCACAAAACCGATGTGTTCATGTGACACTTTGTAGAAAATCGTCTTCGGCAATTCTTATTTTATGAATATTACTTTATATTTTTTTATGGAGAATATATTTATCGGGAACTCTAATTGATATAAAAGAAATGCTATAAGTTATATTAGATGAATCTTAAAGGAGTTGAATTGAAAAGAGATACTGAAGCAGAAAATGGAGATATTTTCATTTTAGATGTGAAGATATCATGAGTCGAAGAGAGTTGAGTTAATAAAATCGCAAGCTTTAAGAAAGTGTGATTACACACACACGCGCACGTGCATATAGGGAGAGAGAGAGAGGGGGGGGGGGAGAGAGGGAGAGAGAGAGAGAGGGAGGAGCAGAAAGAGATACATACACAGTTGACAGATATACGCATGTATGTATACACACACACACACACATATATATATATATATATGTATGTATGTATGTATGTATCACAGATACATTACATGTCACAAATTTGGTAACATGTAACCTATTCAGTCTAACACTAGAAAAATGATTACTTGATCTATAAACCTCAATTTAAGACACTTTAGTTGAACCTCCAGCCGAATAAGCCTTCATTTAAGACCCAGTGTATACACAATAAAAATACTCATATGAAATTAAACGACAACAAAACCAATAAAACTAGACTCAGCCCCTTGCTGGAAAATAAGTGAACCCTAAAAACTCTAGGTCAACGAATCAGGTGGTCCGTCGATTACGACAACCAGGGTACCATTTGATCTGATCTACGAAACAGCCAGCTCATGAAATTAATGCGTAAGGGGTGAGTATTCCACTAATGCGCGTAGACTGGACACGGTTCAAAGCGTGAATCAGCGTGACATGGAGTGTGATATGCCTAGCCCTTTAGAATTACAGGTACTGCTCATTTTTGCCAGCTGAGTGAACTGAATCCTTTTTTCCAACGAAAGCGGATGGCATAAATTACTGCGTTCACAACAGTTTTAGTTTAAACGGACTTTGACATTACTTCATCAGCTACTGTACTGAAAATCGTTACGGTTTCGGCGCACGCACACACACATCCTCGCGCGTACACACCCGTATGCACATACAAACACATACACACTGGCATACAGACACATGCCCACACATACACACAGGCATACAGACACACACACACACATATACACACGCACGCGCGCACACATGCACACACATACATACACACACACACACACACTCACACACGCACATACACACACACACACACACACACACAAAGAGAGAGGGAACAAATAAGAATGAGAAGAGCTGGAAGGGGTAAGATGGCAGCGTTGCGTATCCACGATTTTATATTGATTATTAAAATCTTTCTACATTTCAATCATTCTTATGCTCTTCGAACCATGCTTACGAAATTATGGTATTATTATCATAATATTGATGCAGTGCCATAATGTACTTTAAGAATCTAGTCTATAATGTACTGTTAGAAATATTCCTGCAACCGACTCCAGCAGACTTCCGATACGAGAAAAATTTTTGAACGGGAAGGTTGTGTAGAAAACAGAAGTGATAAAAACAATCCTATGGAAATTGGATTTAAACTACTTTCAATAGCGGAAGCATTCCTTTTTTGGAGTAAATACAAGCCATTGCTTAATGTTATCGTTATACCAACCATGACATCATAGCCATCTGCCTACCCAGAAATAAAACAAGCAAAGCAAGAAAGCAATACCAACATAATAAAAATTCTCTTTAGAAATCTATAAATCTGGATGGCAAAGATGATGCAGCTGGTTGGATTTTTAGAAAAGAAATATTGATTGAAATACTTATTCTAAGGAATTAAACCAGGGACCGATATTAGATGGGAATAGATTTTAAAGACGAAGGCATAAAGCAAACTCCAGAGAATTTGCAGATGTATCAATTCTTCAACTGGATGGTTTAATGCAGTGGTTGCCAGCAATTGTTCCCAAACCTTTTATTTAAATGAATTTTCTCACGGACCCCTTTTAATATGGTTATCTTTGTGTATATATATATATGTGTGTGTGTGTGTGTGTGTGTGTGTGTGTGTGTGTGTGTGTGTGTGTGTGTGTGTGTGTGTGTGTGTGTGTGTGTGTGTGTGTGTGTGTGTGTGTGTGTGTGTGTGTGTATGTGTGTGTGTGTGTGTGTGTGTGAAATTTTGAATTTAGTTCACGGATACCCCAGTACTACTGCTGGCAAACACTGGTTTAATGAATCCTTGATTACTGCGGCTTATTTTCAACAATTTTTATTCAACGAAAAACAACAATATTTAACAAAAGCATCTTTAAATGATGGTCTGACCCTCTGCCAAGCAAACGGGAGGCAGTAATTGAAGTAGATGGTGAATATGCTCCGGAATAATCATTTAAAAAGGTTTTTGTTACATGTTGTTATTGTTTTTGTTGAATAAAATTTGTTGAGAAAACGCCGCAATAATTATGCGCCAACCCAATATGTGTGTGTGTGTGCGTAGGTGGATGTGTATATAGATAGACAGATAAATAGATAGATAGATATATAGATAGATAGATAGATAGATAGATAGATACATACATACATACATACATACATACATACATACATACATACATATATACATAAACAAACAGACAGATAGAGAGATAGACAAACGGACTGACTGGCATACAGACAGGCAGACAGACTGACAGACAGATAGATAGATAGATAGATAGATAGATAGATAGATAGATAGACAGAGAGATAGATAGATAGATAGATAGATAGATAGGTGATAGACAGACAGATAGATAGATAGAGACGCGAACGTGCACAAATATTCACATATACTCAAACACGTACACATTACACATACACACACGCACACACGCACATATGTATATATCTTATCAATTCTTGATGATGAGAGATTACATACTAAAAAACATCCAAAAAGAAATAATGGAAATATGAAATATGTGACAGCGACATAAAACCGAGTAAGAAATCATTAAAGAATATTTAATTACGTTTAATGATGTCAGAAAACAATATCGTGTGATTTATAGGAGTATAATGATCGTTAATGAAAAGTTTTAAATACTAAATCACTCGTACAATATTTGGGAGTAGAGAACTGGATGTGATTAAATGCATTTATGAAAGGGCTGGCTGTAACTTCAAATAAGATATATTTATATTATTCTAAACATGGTTTAGCTATTTTCATCTGCCTATATTATATAAAGAATGCTTTATATACAAATACCATTCAAATAATAAGAATAAATTCATATATAGTTATTCTTGTGTCTTTGGGGGGGGGAGTCATTACGCCAATAATAATAACACACACACTGGTTCAATGTCACTTCTTTATTGTTGACCCTTCCAAGACATTACAAGTCTTACGTCAACACAAGGATTCAGAGCAAGAAGCTTACAAACAATAAAAGAGCGAAATATAAATATAGATAGATAGATAAATTGATAGATAGGTAGATAGATAGATAGATAGATAGATAGATAGATAGATAGATAGATAGATAGATAGATAAATAGATAGATAGATAGATAGATAGATAGATAGATAGATAGGTAGGTAGGTAGGTAGATAGATAGATAGATAGATAGATAGATAGATAGATAGATAGATAGATAGATAGATAGATAGATACGTATATACTTGTTCTTACCTTAGAATAGGGTAAAAACACGTAGATGATTGCTGTGACAGGTATGAAGAGAATACCGAGTGGAACAATGAATAATTTTACCATAAAAGACTGATGTTGGAACCAAGGGACACCTGCATACCAAATACTCATTAGATGTTCCTGACAGCTGGCATGGGCGATAAACTGGTTAGAAACATAACAAAAGGGTATTTTAGAGAAATGAAACATAATAAACACAATGACAAGGTAATATGAATGAATTTATTAAGAAATATTTTAGTTACAGTTTAAGTTTAAATCTACTGTATTTGACAGAATATGTGACGCACTTCTTTCAAAAACTTTCCTCAGAAAGACCCTGGGTCCTATATGAGAGATTGGGCCACCCATAAGCTAATTTTGTACATCACGCTTTTTGTTCTGAATATGCGCTACTGACATTGGGGTGCGTCTAACTCTTCCGTGCGTCTTTCATGCTATCAAATACAGTAAATTTATTTTCGTTATAATTGAAGACAAAAGCAAAGAATAGTCTCTCCAAGTGATCCAAAAACCTGGAATTATTCATAAAATAAGATGAAATATATTTAAGTGATAGAAATGCAAAAGTGATTATCTTTTTAGAATAACAAAATATAATTTGTTTCCTTTTAAAGCTGTACATACATACATACATACATACATACATACATACATACATACGTACATGTATACATACATATACACACTGTGACGCAAATCAGACGGTTAAAGATGGATCCAGTTTCATAAATAAGAAGTCTGTTTTATCTTTATAACGATAGTGTACATATTTATTGTTAATCCGTTCCCGTAGATTTGGACGAGTATATGTTAATCGCTGCTGTATTTCGGATTCGAATCTGACAGAAAGTATTAAGAATGAATACGCTCAGGATTGTTTTGATTGTCGCTTGTCTACGTGCACTTCATAATTTATGTTCCTTAAGTTTTGCAGTAATACAGAGCTACTGTTGCGTCATTGTATACTTCGTACCGAATGCCATAAATTAAGTTTCTTTTTAGTTTTCGAAATAATCAACAATGCCTTCCATAATATAGAATTTCCAGAAACATTCAAAGATAATTAAATTTGCAGTTTGTGCTTCAACAGAAACCCCATAGGCCTATATAAATATAATTAAATTCAAAATATAAAAGATATGAGAGACATTTATGACTTATATTGTATACAGAAGCAGAAACAAATGGTAAAGTTTACAATGAAACATAACATGGCGTATTTCAGCTGTTTTTTTTCTTTTTTTTTTTCTATCCTTACTGTGACAATGATTGACTATATGGAGCTATCCTTCATCTTTCTGAATACTATATTACAAGTTCTAGAACTAACCTGACTAGTTTTCTATTTCTGTGATGTGATATTTAAATATTCAACACGAAATTTCTTGGAAATTATTGTCAGTTCCAATATAGTTTCATGTTATCTGCTTTCTCTTTCTTTCGTTTTTTCCGCTTTTTTTCTGTTATTAACAACGTAAGTATTTCTACAGTATGGTCGAATGGTAAAGAAGTTTATTTTGCAACGAGGAAGTCCCGAAGATCGATCTGACTGCGCTGCATCTGCGACAATTACATTTTTCTATAATTTCAGATGTGAACGAAGTCTGGGAGACGGAATTTCGATAGACGTTTGTCAGGAGATTGTACCTGTAATCCAAAAAGACTAGCGTCCACTTCCCTCTCTCTCTCTCCCTCACAATACACACACTGATTAGTGAGTATCACACTGATGCTACCTGTGAATTGGTCTCAGAGTTTTGGCACAAGGCCAGCAAGTTCAGTGGAGGGACAAAGCGGAATACATCGATCCCAGTGTTCAACTAATACTTATTTTATTGTATGCGAAAGTATATAAGTCAACCTCGATGTCGGCCGAAAGTGATAAATGGATGAAATACCGCTAAGCATCTCATCCGGCGTGCTAACAATTCTGCCAGCTCACCACCTGATGAAGCCTATAAAGTATTTTAAGAATACACGTATCTGTGGGATGCTCAACCGCTTACACATTAATTCCGAAACAAGTATTGGAGTTGACTTAACTGAATCACCATAATCGCACGACGAAGATCCGACACATTTTCACACATAAAGCTTCCAATTTGATTTGAAGTTAAGTTCGATATAAGGTATCTTGCATGAAATTCTATAGACACGTTACATGAGAAGTGTAATTGCCAGGTTTCTATATAATATATTTAAATCTAATTCTTTCAGATGGCTCTTCATTTTTACGATTATGTATTTATTGTACGTTTTCGTTTTTTTATTAAGATTATTTGAATCAGTCAAGGAAAGCTATTTATTGACTCAGACACAGTAACCCTGTAGGAAATTCATAAAATTCAAATGTGTAAACATAACAAACAGAAACCTTAACTTCAGAAATAACACTGACGTTGTATTGATATTTTTG
>NC_068995.1:3912555-3913335 GCF_001194135.2 Octopus bimaculoides | reverse complement strand
TATATAAATACATACATACACATATATGTATGTACGTACGTATTTGTGTATGTATGTACGTATTTGTGTATGTATGTATATATTTATGTGTATATGTGTGTATGCATTCTTACAAATATACATACAAGATTACTAACTTCTTATTTGTATTCCTATGAATGTGTTTCTTGGTTAGGAAACGAAACGGTTTTTCTCCATTGGTGAAAACTTCGAAAAATAAATTTAAATTCATACATACGCACACCAACTCGCGTGCGCACACAGTTATACTTGGAAAATTTGTTATGTAACATACCTAAATTATAATTCATAATTGAATTATATCTATTCAAAACTCAATTAACGAACGATAAGCCGTCCACATTAATAGAGTCGTTAAAATGATAACTGTCGCAATATTAGTTCTCATCTAATTGATGGCTGCCTGTAGTGCGGTAAAGCTGGTGGTGAGTCGGCAGAATCTTTAGCAAGCCAGGGAAAATTGTTTCGCGGCATTTCGTTTGTCTTTACGTTCTTGTTCAAATTCTGGTGAAGTCGACATTGCATTTCTTCCTTTCAGGGTCGATAAAATAAGAACCGAAATTAGTGGCATTGTGCTAAAATTTAAAACCAATGCTTAAATCCGGCAACGCGGCGAGACTGACTCATTCGTTACGGCCCGGGAAAGATGCTTTGCGGTATTTCGTCCGTTCTTTCGTTTTGAGTTCAAATTCTGCCGAGGTCAACTTTGTCTTTCATCCGTTCGAGGTCGATAAAACAAGAGCCAATTGAGCTCTTGGA
>NC_068995.1:3906989-3912260 GCF_001194135.2 Octopus bimaculoides | reverse complement strand
ATACTTTTTCGTTTTTGTAAGCATGGTACTTATTCTATCAGTCTGTCTGTCTGTCTGTCTGTCTGTCTGTCTGTCTGTCTGTCTGTCTGTCTATCTATCTATCTCTCTATCTATCCATCTATCTGTCTGTCTGTCTGTCTATGCATCTATCTATCTATCTATTTATCTATCTATCTATCTATCTATCTATATATCTAGCTGTCTGTCTGTCTATTTATCTTTCTTTCCATATACATACATACATATAGACATATGACTAAGTCAGCGATTGTAAGTTTACGTTTGGAGTTCGCGCGTGTGTAAGTGATTACCAGTCTCTTCTGGGCGTGACTATATTTACACATGTGAGTGTATGTGTGTGTTTATTCATTGCTTAATTCAGTTTCATATTTTTAGAAACTTTAAAATATTGTTCCCAGATTTTTTTTAAAGCTATTTATATAATAAATGTTCGAGTGTTTTTATGAGTCTTCTTGGCTTTTTATTGCATTTTTTTTTTGTATTCTATTTAAAATGTTTCATATTATCTTAGAAAATCTCAATAAACATTAGAATTTTTATCCTAATTTTTTTTCTTTTCGCCAATCTCAATAAGACTCTAACATTTCATAAAACATATTGTTAGTTTCATTATTGAAATTATTTCTAAAAGTGTTCTACATTTTGTTTTACACTTTTGTAGTTTATATTTTATATCTTTATATTCGATATTTTCATATTTGATAATTTTGTTTAAAAAAAAACATTTTTATTATTTTATTATCTTAATTCTTAATCTGTTAGATATATTTATTTATAAAAATTTTAGAAAATGTAATTATTTATCGTTAGTAGATAATTTAAATATCTGAAAATATATTTCAGATTGTTTCTGCTATGCAAATTATGCTTCTGTTGTTAAATCTTTTGTTTTAGAAACTATAAAAATGTAACTTCCTAACTATAGACAAATCTAATCTTAGTGAGATCAGGAGGTTGTTACGAAAAAATCTCTTCAACTATTTTAAAATATAGGCTAAAGATTTAAGAGTTTATAGGAGATATATTTGTAGTTTTAAATAAATGTAGATTCCTTACATGCTTGTTAATCCATAGTACAAAATTTAAGTTTACCTAATCAACCTCTTGCAATAGTATTGTATGATATTTTCGTTCTTTGTGAGATATTATGACATATAATTACATTGCGTTAATATTACTAAAGCTATATTAGCAATGTCGAAATTCCAATACATGGGGCGGACTTAGCCATGTAGATGAGACGTTCTCTTGCAGTCTAATGGTTTTAGTTTGCTAACGATTCTGCCAGCTTGCCGCTTTCATTTCTTTTAACAGCAGTGATATTATCAACATACGTGTGTTTATAGAAGAGTGAAAATAGAGCGCTGCATCAACAAAGGCAACGTAGTTTAATTTATTCTATAATATGAGGTATTATGGCAAAATAGATATAGTATAAATGGAGAATGATTCTGCAGTTTTGAATTCAAAACAGGCCGAGGTTAACTTTACTATTAATTTTTCTGGGTCAAAAGAAAATACAAAGACCCCACGGCGATGAAGTGGTGGAACTGTAAAAGACGAAGATAGCTTGTAATATTATTATTATTATCATTATTATTATTATTATTATTATTATTATCATTATTATTATTATTATTATTATTATTATTATTATTATTATTATTATTATTATTATTATGCATTCTGACGATAATGTCTACGATGGCAGTGATTTCATGCTTCACCTGTCAACTTTGGTGGCCTTTCTTCTGTTATGGGGAGGGGAGGGTTGCAAGCATGGGTAACAAATAGCCTCACTCAAAATAATCTTCCTTAGCGTACATAGGCAGATTCATGGTCTTCTTCAACAACTACGACCCCTATATAACTCTTGTTACTCTTGTATACTCTCTGCCTAGTATGGTTAATCTATGTTTTACTCTCATACACTTCCATAATAACAGAGCGGCAATTTTGGACGACTAGTTTCTTAGTGCTGTTGCTCCAAAACTATTTTTAAAAAAACTTACCTTTTTCTGTTCATATTTAATCGCCATACGAACTCTGGACAAATCATGAATATCTGACCCTCCATGTAAAGCTGCCATCACTTCCTCATTTGTACGACAAAGCTCCAGTAATTCGACTGCATAATTCTTGCAGTGTTCACACAAAGATTTATACTCACTCTGAAATAAAGAAATATAATTTAGCGACTGGAACTTCATCAAAAAACAATCAGTTCAGTGTTTATGAGGCGAGAGAAAATATTTCCAAAATAATTATGATAAAAAAGGCAAATAAAAGTTCTTTATTCTCAATTCAATAACAATATATTAACTCCTTAAATATTAATCTTTCGATATAGAATGTCCTGTTTTATATTATATATATATACTTTTTCGAATAAAAGGAAATCTTAATGTTTGTAATAAATATAATTTTATTGTCTTCAACAGTTTTTGATAACATTAATCATCTACAATTAACTCGTTTATTTGTATCATTCCAATATTCTCTCGAACTTTTGTAATGAGGAATTGCGTGTCGCTATAATCAAACACAATGAGGAATATTGTTTTCTTTAGACTAATGATGCAATTAGTATTTTAATATTCAAAAATAGACAAACATTATTCAATTATACACATCTTAGACTTCTTACGTTTATTTATTTGGTTTTGATTAACATAGTACAGCTTTTGCCGGAGTAGTTACTGATAAATTTGCTTATATAAGTTGGAATATACTAAGAATTTCTAAACCCGTAGTAAATTTTCTAAGGAGTCACCATTTGGATCAAGTATAACATTATCAATTTCTCTAAAATAAATTCTCATTGTATTTTCTGTGACAAAGAGCCAGGATGCAAGTAAAGAATTAGATTGTTTGGGGTGAAAATCGAACGTTTTTGTCTCCCTTTTAACGTTTAACCTCAGTGACCCGTACACATGGAATGCAGTTACCTGTTATTCTGGTCTGAGAAACAAATTTTTTATTATAATGTTTTTCTTGTTAAACAATGTCATTTTTTAAAGTCACTTCATATATTTTTTTTTAATGGTTATATAATGGAGAAGAGATATCAAGTAATATTTAATCATTTAATTGAAACAGATATATTAGTTAAATTTTACGAGACATCAGTAACAAAACTATGATTAAAACCACCTTAAGGCGGTGAGCTAGCAGAATCTGAATTCAAATTCCACTGAGGTTGGCTTTGCCTTTCATCTTTCAGGGGTCAATGAAATACGCACCAGTTGAGCACTGGATTCGATGTAATCGAGGAACTCTCCCCTTAAAATTGCTGATCGTCTGCGAAAGTTAGAAGGAATTATAAAAATCAACCTGATTCGTGCTCTTTTCAACTCTTTTAATTATTCTTGAATACACTGGTTCAATGCAATACCACTGTATGGATCAAACTATCGAATATGGTTATACCCGCTTGTCACAATGCGTTTTTTCGCTTCGTTTAGCCTTCTAATGATGACACCTGGTAGGACAACAATTCCGCCTGAATGGGACAACCAGTCTGTCGCGGAGTGACCCATTTACAGCGGAATGAACTGGAAGAAAGTGAAATTAAGTGTTTTGCTCAAGAGCACAACATACCTCCCGCCTACGAATAGAAATCCCGATTACAACACCCTAACCACTTGATCCAGGCCTTCACAAATTCAATATAAGGCTTCAATTAATATATTTCATCGTGAAGACACCAATCTCATACTCGTTTCATTTCTAAACCCTTTAACTCTTCATACTGGTTGAATTTAATTCAAGATTCCGTGGATATATTTATCACAGAGAACATCACCACCTTACCTTATGCTCTTTTTCCTTCTCTTCTAAACCCTTTAACTGTTCGCTCAGTTCGAAAGCAGTTAGAACCGGGTCGTCGCTGGAGAGTGCCATGTAAGCGGTGCTGGCCAAACCTCGGTAGGCATTCAGACGTGAGCGTGAGTGAACAAAGCGGTCGAATCTCTTGTGATTGTCACACTCGGTGCAGAGGCAGAAATAATGGTGCGGCATGTCAATGGAGAAACCTTTGCGAAGCAACATGTGCACAATATCAAAGTTATTGCATTGTGCTGCTAAGACAATCGGTGTAATATCCGGCGAGAAATTCGAGTTATTTTCATCCTGAAATTAAAAACAAGAGAGAGAAAGAGAGGACGTAATTATGACTGAATAAAAATTACCTGCGAAAATGCAAAAATAGACAATAGAATGCATTAGAAATAAATGTGCGAATAACCGTTTTCGGATCTCGTTTGTACACAATGCAAATAGCGATTTTCTTTATTGGTTAGCAGATAGCATTGATGGCCAAACAGCTTTGTTCGCTGAAATTAGAAACAAAGCCAGTGACTTGTTTAGTTTCAAAGGTCCAGGTTTTCTGACTGACGAGCCACATGCAGAAACACTGGTGTTCCGGAATTCATTGCACCAATAAACCGAATGTATTAAGAACACATCGTCGCCGTAAAATGAAGAAATTGTGCACAATAGAGATTAGCATATTTTCTTTCGGATCTTGCAGAACGTATTAAGAATGAATATGTAAATAATTTCAGAACCTGCTACACACAGTGCGAGTATCGACCTTTTACTGATATTTCCTTATGGATCAATTCAAAATAGTAAATTCGTTTGACTTTTGTGAGACCCGATACCATTAGAGTCACAGAAATGCAAGTATAGCTATATGGTTTAGAAAGTCACTTCTAAAGTGCGGTAACATGGTTTCAATTCCACTTCACCACACTTTAGTCGACTGTTACTCAGCATGGTCAGATTTCGGCAAAATCATTACAAGTTCAATTTTGTCAACAGGCATCAAACACACCGATGGAAAAATTAGCGGCAGGTGACACTCTCTTCAGGTGCCTTGTGGCGAAAGTGAACACGTAACCACGTCGATACAAATCTAATTACTTATCCACACGCTAACACCGGTGTCCCTAATTAATCTCTTTCTTTTTGTCTCTCTCTGTGTATATGCTTATATATAAACATATGCGTGTGCGTGAGTACGCGCGTATGTGTATAGATACGTATACATACAAACGCATAGACACACACATACATATGATAAATCATGCAAACGACACAAGATATATTCTCTATAACGTTGTCAGGTTACGTCTTAACAATAAAAATGGAAGCTGACATAAGATCAGTCTTTTAAAATATACATTACAACATTAATAATAAGTATATGTGATACATGGAGAGTATCACTATTCTATATATATATAT
>NC_068995.1:3903751-3906378 GCF_001194135.2 Octopus bimaculoides | reverse complement strand
ATATATGTGTATAATCATTCATGTATCATATATATAAATACACACACACATGCACACACACACGCAAACATATATATACGCGTAAGCCTGCGTTTGTATTTGTATGTGCATATATATATATATATATATATATATATATATATATATGTGTGTGTGTGTATGTGTGTGTATATATATACGCGTATGCCTGCGTGTGTGTTTGTATATTTATATACTTATACATATACATGTTTATGAATGTAAGAAAATATGTGTACGTATATATATATATATATATATATATGCGTGCGTTTGAGAGAGAGAGAGAGAGTATGTGTGTTTGTGTGTGTGTGTGTGAGAGAGAGAGAGAGAGAGAGAGAGAGAGAGAGAGAGAGATAGAACGATTGATTGTGTGTATGCGTATGTGTGTGTGTTATGTATGAATATGCTACAGTCTGAGGAAACGTTGAATTCACAGTCATACAAACATAACAAATATTAAATTCTACTCTTGCATTGAATCCTTTCGCAAGAGAATCTTCAGTGTGTATAAGCATATAAAGCTAACATATATACATACACACACACACATGTAACTCTATATACACAAATATATACACATTAAAGTCCTCCCGTTTTTTGTACTTGCCATATTTTATCTTTTAAGCTTTGTTCATTTATACCGCTGCAACCTTCTGCTGTTGAAGCTGACAAATTGAACAATATCATTGATAAGTCGTCGAAACGATGATTATTTTCGGTCGACAACTGATGAATGATGAGTGTGTTCACGTTTATTGTGGGTTAAACCCTGTTTTGCTTACGTTCTTTTGCCTCCATCTTGTGCCACATTTTACCAAATGTGTGTGTGTGTGTGTGTGTGAATATATATGTACACAATATCTATTTGCATGTGTAGAGATATTTGTATACGTTGTGACGTGTTTATTTGCATATATTAAACGTGTCATCATTACTTCCTCTCCTAATACAAAAACATCCAGCATTGCCAACACATTTTCGCAATTATCACTCAACTTTGCATTTTCCTTCCAACAATAACGAATACGTTGTGAAATACCCGATAACACCATTATCGATCACCATTATCGATCACTCTATAATTGTAATTGATGTTTGCAATATTATTCAGTGGTTTCTCACTGCTGTTTCTATGCTATTAGTGCTGAACAATTTTCTGCTGAAAGAAATATCAAATCACATCGAAATTGTTTAAGTTATTACACAAATATTGTTGACTTCTTTAAATATTTCGCCATATTTCGATTTGAGAAAGGTTGCAAGCTTCTCACCACCCAGGCACCCCTGCGTTTATATCTTTACCTTTTAATCAAATTTTTAAGATCCAAAATGCAAAAGGTTGCGGTTTCCGGGGCCGTTACAGTGTTTTGGTTTTGCCATAAAACACACCAACAGAAAATTAGTATATCTTTTCCATTCTAATAAAGATTATTTCTACAGACAATAGACGTAGACATGCGTATATGGTCAAGAAGCTGTTTAGCAATCAAAAGGTTTCGTGTTCATTTCCACAGGGAGGCACCTTGGTCAAGTGCCTTTACTAGAGACCCGACCAGACCAATACCTTGTGTGTGAATTTGGTGGGAAAAACTGTTGAAGCCCATCGTATATATATATATATATGTGTGTGTGTGTGCGTGTGTGTGTATGTGTGTGTATGTTTGTGCGTGTGTGTGTGTGTGTGTGTGTGTGTGTGTGTGTGTGTGTGTGTGTGTGTGTGTGTGTGTGTGTGTGTGTGTGTTTGTGTGTGTATGTGTGTGTGTGTTTGTGTCTGTGTTTGTCCCCCACCCACACTACTCCGCTTAACAAACGGTGTTGATTTATTTATTCTATTGATTCGTTCGCCTAAAAAACCTTCAACGCTGTTCCCCACCATGGCCTCAGACTAATGAAAGAAGCAAGTAAACCATAAAAGATAAATGACAAAGACCATTGTTTGAATGTAAACCCTTTGAATCACTGGATCTTATCACCAGAAAGAAACGCTATTGATTCTTCGAACTGCTAAACATTTCCCGATTCTACGAGTTGGCTTTAAGTTTAGACAAAACATTTTCAGTTGGAAGAAATTCAACTTTATAATAATGGAACTACGCGCTTGGAATGATGTCTCATGATTTATTTGAATAGAATATGATAAATAACCTCTAAATTTTTGTTTGACTTTAAATTTTTGTTTTACCGTTTTTTGCTATTTTTTTGAGAATATAGAAATGTTGCGATGGCGAAATAATAATAATGATAATCCTTAATTCGATTATTCTAATGATCATAGCTCAATTAGAACGCAAAACATATGCGCAGAATGAAATTTTATCATACTTAGAAATAATTTTTATGTAAGTATAGTACGATATTCAAGCTTGATTAACACGGTTTGTAAAGATTTAGTGAAGCGTTTAGCAACAGACATGAATAAAGAAACACGAAAGAAAGAGAATGAGATAGTGATAAAAATCAACAAATGAACAAAGAATGAGATAATTTTAAATGTCATTTGTACAAGAAGTTCCAGGGGATATTCCGGAAAGATTTTAAGTTACAGAAAAAATAATATTTCAACACACACATACACACACATACATATGTATAATATATATATATGT
>NC_068995.1:3899029-3902609 GCF_001194135.2 Octopus bimaculoides | reverse complement strand
TATATGTATATATATATATACTCTTATATACATGTATATATATGCAAGTGCAATATAAACTGCTACTTTTAAAAGGAATGTGAAGCCTGGTGTCCAAGAAAATAGGACTTTAGATATAGTAAGATGTATTAAGATGTATTGATATGTATGAAGTGATAATCATCTAGAAAGTTAATATCGAACAGCCTCTGTGTGTGTGTGCCTGTGTTTATATGTATGTACGTGTGTGAGTGTGTGTCTGTATGTCTGTGTGTATGCGTGTGTGTATGCGTGGGTGCGTTTGCCTGTGTATGAACAGATGTATACGTGATATTTGGTAAAAATATACCTCTATAGCAGAATGGTTAGATTTACGTACAATCTGCATATATGTGTGTGTGTGAGCATGTATGTGAGCATGTGTGTGAGTATGTGTGTGTTTGCGGATCTACATCAATATTTATCATATATACAAATATATGTGCCTCTGAATATATATTTATATACGCATATGTGTATGTACGTACACATGTACATATGCATGCATGCATGTATGTATGCACGTATGCATAAATGTAAGGCAGTGAAATAAATATAAGCAAAACCGTGTCTCTTAAAACAACAATCGATATTAGAATGTTGTTGCAAATAGATCGTTCTTTGTATGGAAACTTGAATGTGGTGTTGAGATGAAATACGTAAAAGCGAGTTCAATGGAATTATTTAGTAAAATACATCACACACATGCACACATACCCACCTATATACACAAACAAATGCACTATGTATGATATCAAGTTTAAAAGAAATTTTGTTGCATTGAATGCAAAAGTAAAGCTAAAATTGAATGGTTTGACGATATCACAAGGGGATAAAAAACAGAATAATATTACAGGTTACGATATGTAAGTGTATCAGAAATTTTTATATTGATCAGTGAACAAATACCTATAATTATATATGAAAGAACCTATCACAAATTCTAGAATGATTCTTGGTTATAAAGCTGAATAATAAATAGAATACAATGAGGTAGGATACCAGTTATGGTATAATTAGCTCGGGCAACAGAAATTTAATTTAACCCAATCAATCGAAAGATTTAAGAAAAATAATTGTTGGTAACGATTCTAATAAAAATGTGAATACAGAAAGTGGGGGAATAAAATATTAAATCGTGGTTTAAATTTTTAGAATACTAGACCAAAAACGTGAGCTGTTACTGTATGTGGTGAAAGTGTTTATATTATTAAGAAGGTGTATATACCAGAAGAAAGCATGGGCGTGGAATATTATCTCCTAAGGAATAGTAGAAGCTTAAAATATTAGAGGTTTAAATTTATAAAGATTCTATGTTTACAAGATAAGAAACTTTAGTGAAGTTATTAAGTCATGTAAGCTTGAAACTTAAAATTTCGTATATCTCAGAAGTGCAACAGTGACATGGTTCTTGTTTAAACAGATGAAAAACAAAAATGTGTAAGATAACTAAGACGATGTATAACTAAAAAATGAGGTACTGGCCATTCATCGTGAGATTCAAAATGTGTGTGCATATGTGTGTTCGCGCACATGTGTGTATGTGCGCGCTGGTAAGATAATTTTTCAATGAGTTAGCGATTAAACTAATATATTAGACATGAGATGACAGCGTTAAATAGCGATTTGTGTAAATAAAATACTTGTAACCAGTTCAAATATGCTTGAGGCATATTTAAACTCGTAAGAAAGCCATTCACTGTATTTTGTCATTGAGAAAATTTCTCACTCTAGTTAATTAGAATAGCATCAAGTGGATGTTGATCTTCACGCAATAAACTTATTCTATAACCTTGCAATTTCGTTCACATGCACAAGTATAAGTATAGATACTAATACAATCAAAATGACGTCGATGGAATAAAGTGTTTAATTTTAAAATAATAGAAGTCGTTAGTGTTTGGGCAAAATGTGTATGCTCGCTTAAGAGATTGTAACATGATTTTACTACAATAATTTATATAGCAGTTTGGAAAATATTTAGCAACAGGTGCCATTACTCGTAAATTAAACGATGGATCATACCCTTCTACATTTCTCTTTCGATGTTTCGTTAGTCTTATAGCAAACTATATTCTGATTATATTTTACTGTTTTTTTTTATTGTAGCAGCTTCTACCACGATCTTCATCGTAATAGTTGGATATTTCAATAAAAACCTGTTCGTTTGAAGATAAGGTACATTGTTATACGGAAACATTTTTTTTTTTTTACTCGATACTTAAAACTATTCTCGGGATGATGCAGAATTTGGTAATATGTAAAATCTTCCATTGATTTTTGCTCTCACTTTGTGGAATCCATTTTGTGAATTATCTAGGTTAAATATAACATGAAGGAAGTTAACAACTTTGAAAAAAGCTTAATCACTAATAGGAAAAGAAACAAACCTAGTGAAGTATTGTTAGTAACATTTACTGTATGATGGTCTTTATAAAGAATATAATATTGTTTATTTTTTATGTTGCAAGTGATTGGGTTTTTATCTTCCATATCTTGCTCTGAAGCAATATTTTTTAGCATAGTTTGGTTTTTATAAAGATTGGTGATACAATTAGATAAATCATTTTTCATGATAATTCTTCTCAACACTTTACGACTATTGATCACATATCCGATTCTTGTAAACTTTTATATATCGCTAATATCTGTTCCTCAAACAGTTTTAAAACCGATGCTCTCGAAACTTCGAAGTCACTCTCATTTGTTTAAGAATCTTCGTGGAAGCCCGTTGTAGGAACCGTTTATGTTCATGGGTGACAACGTGTAACCAGGTTGAAGAATCCAAACTGGCCCTTGGGTAATGTAGTGGATACATATTGATGAAAGAATTCGACTCTGGACTTTGGTGGAAACAATAACATCTCTCTCCTTCTTAATAGAGTTGGTGCTATAAAAAATTCATGAGCCCTGGCTACACTTCCTTTCCTAAACCATTAAAATAAAAAAAAAACATTTATTCTGCTCTGATAATCAAGCGTTTAAAGTATTTTTAATCTGTTGCCATTTATGGCACCACTATCAAACATCTCTGATCATCCATTAATTTCCGTTCATAATAATTCATTATGTTCCTTTTATGAGACAAATTGTTAGCGTCTGAGAGATTAACGTTTCGGAATTATTCTTTAACGATCAACAGTGTAGCGATTAATTATACGTAAATGTTTGAAATTACCAATTAACATAGACAAGGTTTTTAGGTTAGCAGTTTCTATGATCGTTGTTTGCGATAAATATTTCGCTACAACGGATTTTCAAATATTTGTTCTTGTCGAAAGGAAGTAATTCTTCCATAATAATTAACATCAAACTTCGTTGAACAGACATATGTTTGTGCGTGTGTATAGATATATATATATATATATATATATAATAGATAGGTAGATAGATAGATAGATAGATAGATAGATAGATAGATAGATAGATAGATAGATAGATAGATAGAATGTAAATAATAATATGGAAAATGAAGAAGGTGAAGATAGTGCCAATTATTGTTGAGTCCTTGGGAACAGTATCAGAAGGCATCAAGGAGAATATAAAGGGAATTGGAATAGAA
>NC_068995.1:3898774-3899019 GCF_001194135.2 Octopus bimaculoides | reverse complement strand
GTATCAGAAGGCATCAAGGAGAATATAAAGGGAATTGGAATAGAATGCCCAGTAGAACTGTTACAAAAGGTTTGCCTCTTTGGCAGGGCCAGAATAATCAGGAAAGTATTAGATAGCTGAAAAGAATGGATAGAATGGTACCGTAGGATGCAGGTAGCAAGCCCACTACACATGCAAGAGTCAAGGAGTTCCAGCAAAACATGTGATAAAGAGAAATTATAATGATAATAATGATAATGAGGAGG
>NC_068995.1:3897602-3898645 GCF_001194135.2 Octopus bimaculoides | reverse complement strand
AGGAGGAGGAGGAGGAGGAGGAGGTGGAGGAGAAGGAGGTGGACGATTATGTTGATCGTTCGCGTTGATTTCAATGTATGAGTGTTTGAAGGAAATGACTTCAAAAGAAGATAGAATATAAGAGAAGCAATGTAGAGTCCCGTTATGGATTCGTATTGAATCTGGATAAAAAAATTTTCTGATAAAACAGGTTTATCCATATATTTTTTCTATCCTTTCGTTAATTATTGCACTATTTTCAATTTTTAAAAAAAAGCTATAAAATATTCATAGAGAGGAACAACTAAATGTGCGCAGCTTCCATTGTGAGTATATTCAAATAGGTATTTCATATTTATAGGCCCAATCTCGCCGGTAGGTTTCATTCGAATAAGCGTCTAAGCGTAACACAAACAGATTTTCGCGCGGCTGATTGTTTCTCTCTCTACTTCAGAGCACAACACGCATTGCTATCTTCTGTAAAATAATTTGTAAACCTTGCCAGCAATTTACTCATGCTACGTAAATCTAGTACAATTGTCCAATCTTCTAGAATATAGCATACAACTAACCTAATTTCAGTCAGAGTTCTAGTATGTTCTAAGAGATATTTGATTAATGTATTAAATTCATTCTGAAATCCAGTTCTTTCCCAAATCATCGGCGTAGAAGAATAAACGGTGGCGGTCAGCAGCAAAGGGAAAAAGAAATTTCATGGCAAAGGGAGATAATTTAATTTTCGGTTGATTTAAACGGCTGTTTTTTTTTTTCTGAAAAACGATCTAATGTCAAGAAAAATGTTTTTAAGCGACTGGAAGCTAATCAATTTTTAACACCTGCCTATCCAGGGCGAATCTTGCTTCACAATAAAATATTATGGAACATAACAAGTAACAGATTTCCATTATCGGCATTTTAACGGCTTACAGTAGGAAAAGTAGCTTCCATGAGACTTTTCACTGTCTCTGTAAACTTGGGAGAAAGATCAGAATTCATTGCCAGAAACATTGTGGAATCTACTAAACGCACTGAAGGCCTAAGTGGTGGTGGTGGTGGTGGTGGTG
>NC_068995.1:3895179-3897163 GCF_001194135.2 Octopus bimaculoides | reverse complement strand
TATATATATATATATATATGTATATATATACGATGAGCTTCTTTCAGTTTCTGTCTATCAAATCCACTCGCAAAGATTTGGTCAGCTCGAGACTTAGTTTTAAGACATCTGCCCAAGGAGCCAACGCAATGGTACTGAGCCCGAAATACTGTTGCTTGGAAGCAAGCCTCTTACAACACAGCCACGTCTGCTCCATTTATGTATATATGTGTATATGTTTATATGTATGTCTGTCTTATGTATTATATAGCCTTGTAAGTAGATACATATTCCTATGTGCTTGCAGGCAAATATTTGTACACATTTATGTGTATGTAGGCACGCTTCAGTTTAATTACGTACGTGCGTATCTATATACCCAAGTATATATATGTACATATGTATGCGAACATGTATGTATATACGTATATATGTACTTACGTATGTACGTAAGTACGCGTGTAGTTAGAGCTTTGTAGTAAAGGGAGCAAATGCTACAAAGATAATCCAAATCCTTTGCCGTATCTTGGTCGATACTAACACATTACTAAACTTCCATTGGTGTCGACTTTCGTTGGCGTCAATAAAATCGTATTAAAATCTCTCAATAACGACGCATCGAGGTTAGTGACCCACATCCTAACCAATTACAAATTTGTCTCCGCGTTGTTACCGGAAACAAGTGAATGGAGAATTTGCTTTTTCCGGTTGCTCATGTTTGGCCTCTGTACAACACTGTGATAATAAGAATTCAATTAATTTTTATTTAATGCATTTATACTAATATCAGAATGCTCTAAAGAAAATTCTCTACGGCGATTTGGCAGTTTGGTACATTGGTCCTGAAATGTTTTATATTAGCCTTTTTATTCTGTTATTGTTTTGTTGGAATTCAGCCATGCTGGGTCACCATCTTGAAGGCTTTTGTCGATATTGTGCGTTCCCGTTTCGTATTTCAGTCATCTCATATATTTCATTGATTACATATCATCGAATTGCTACTTTACACTTTCACTTCAAATGACAGAATTCGATACAGTGATAATGATATAGATATAATCATATATATGCGTGTGTGTGTGTGCGTGTGTAAATATACATTCACGCACAAACTTACACATACATATTTAGGTACAAACATGCCTAATGTACATATATATCTATATTTACGAATGCTTGAATGTATGCGTGTATGTGTGCATTCATATGCGAACGCAGACGCACGAGCACACACATACACGCACACACACACACACACATACATGTAATAACTGCAGTTTTTCTCGCCTTCTCTGCCACAGGGAATTTAGATGTGGCTGCTATTTGGTAATGAAGGACGGACATTTCTTTGTTAATGCGCTGGCGTTGAATTGTGAAAGAACAAAAGTTCACGATTTTTCTTCTCTATAAATTTGCTAATAAAACAACTCAACACCAACGCATTAACAAAGAAATGTCTAGATTTCTATACCGGACAAAGGACGACAACAACAGCCACCAACATTACAAAAACCCTTACGGCTCGGTATTAGACGGACAGCTGCCATAAACCGACACCCACACAAATAGATAGATGAAACAGTGCTACAATGCGCCAAGTCCCCAAGCTGTTTCTACTACGACTCCTCCCATCACTGTCAAACTTGCCTATCACCACTTTTCTTAATCACCCATCGTTCACAACTAGCAACAATTAGAATAAAACAAAATAATGCACGACGCGATCTGTGTACGAAAACGTGAACACCCACAACTGATGAGAGTTTTGTGCAATTTAATTTATTTCAGTTTTGCTTTCAAATTATTCCGAAATGAAAAGGTTGTCTTAAAATGACCGAAACAGTAGCTGCTTAAAAATTAATTAAGAATTGTCTTTCTGTTTCCTATGATAAAGTTCTCTATGCATTTTCATCTTATTATTTTTTAAATATATATATAAAAGAATAAAAGAATATACATATATATGTATATCTATCTATCTATCTATATATATATATATATATAT
>NC_068995.1:3893166-3895007 GCF_001194135.2 Octopus bimaculoides | reverse complement strand
TGTGTGTGTGTGTGTGTGTGTGTGTGTGTGTGTGTGTGTGTGTGTGTGTGTGTGTGTGTCAGTGTGTCTTTGCATGGCTTCCGTCAGTCATAACTCACCCACAAAACAGTGTCTTACCCACAGTTACAGTAACAGAGGAAATAAAAGACAAGCAGTAGTAACGAGTAGTGAACACGAAGATAAAAAGCTAATAGCGTAATATTTAGCCTTGCTCATTAATATGCACATTGCTGATAGATAAATAACAAGAAGTCGACTGTTATTGAAGACCAGGCGTTGAATCTGCAGTAGATCGGCTCATCGAGAGTAACACTCACAAACGTTATATGTGTATAAATAGCCATGTTTAACGATCACAAACAGAGATGCTGGTTATTTCTCAGACGTTTTATAAACGTAATTATTCAATTACGACTCGTAAATTGATCCTCGAAACAATACATAGCCACTCTTACACCAAATCGAATGATGTAGATTACTGGATTGACCTACTGGCACAGTGTATGATGATACACGCACATACACACACATATATGTGTATATATATATATATATATATATATATATATATATATATATATATATATATATATCTTTATGCATATCTATACATACACATATGTATGTATGTAGATATGTATGTGTACACGTATGTATGTACGTGTTGATATATATATTCAGGAAGCGGTATGTTCAATACTTCCCTTCCATTATCCATTAGGGTTCTTTAAATCCATGGAGAGAAGATGTGAATTTATTTCTATTTGGTTCTAGAAACTGTGATTTAATAGCTTTTGTCTTTATCTCTTCGTGTAGTCTTCTTCCAAACACAGAAATAGAACGATGCCACTAATGCTCTGTATTATTGCAATCCTTCCCAATATCTTCCTCTTCACAACACAAACTCTAACCTCAGCAAAATATATATTTCCAATACCCAGTTGTCAATGAATCTACTAAATGCAGAATTGCAAAGGTTGTGAAGTCGATTGTGAAAAGAATCAATCAATAGGCTTTCTTTCGTTTTCTTTTTTATTGTTGTTGGGATTTTTTTTATATATCTTTTGTTTTAGGCAGTTTGCGTTTTGTTTTTGTTTCATTCTCTTCGCAAATGGCCTCTTTCACACATAACTTATTCTCATGCATAATCGTGCTTACCAGACAATTCTATATTGTTGGTGTTGTTTTAATTGTTGTCATTATTAATATAATTATTATTATTATTATCATTATTATTATTATTATTAATATTATTGTTATTACTATAATTATTACTATTACTGTTATTATTATTAATATTATTATTATTATTACTATTACCATGATTACTATTATTATTACTATTACTATTATTATTTATATTACTATTATTATTATTACTATTGTTATTATGAATTATTATTATTATTACCATTATTATAAACCATTATTATTATTTCTATTATTGCTGTTGTTCTATATTATGTATTCTTTATATGAATATAAATATTACACACACACGCACACACACGTACGCACACACACGTACGCACACACACGTACGCACGCACACACACACACACACACTAATATACATGTAAGCATATTTATATGAGTATGTGTGTGTGTCAATGTCTGAGTCCGGTGTTAGTGCGTATGCATGTATGTGCGTGTTTATATCAATAAGTGATTCTGTCTCTAAGAATATCCTGAGTTTCATTTATCTAACTTTATCACACATGAAAGTACAGCAGACTGTCTACACGCAGTTACTTAGGTAGTTTTAGAGCTAAATGATACATACATAAAAAAAACATTCACACACGCACACATTCACACATTCACACACGCACACTTATACA
>NC_068995.1:3889862-3892824 GCF_001194135.2 Octopus bimaculoides | reverse complement strand
ATATATATATATATATATATAATATTGACAGTGTTATAAATTTCGGTGATTGCTTATTGAAACATGTGAGAGACATGATTTTTATATAATACATCGGAGGTTAAGCCCTTCAATATTCATGGAATGAATTATCAATAAATTTTCAACTTACATAAACTCGTCCCGGTGTTTTTAATTCCGATGTGTGTATACGTATGCTTGTGTGTGTGTATGTGTGTGTGTGTGTGCTGGCGTATAACTTCACAGTCACGTTTACCTATCTACTATGTTTATTATTTGTGAGTGCAAGCACACCTATGCGTATGTATTTGCATTTATGTGCAGCAGGGCATGCGTAGGTGTTCGTGTGTGTGTGTGTGTGTGTGTTTATGCGTGTATTTGCTATTTTGTGCGTGTGGCTTAGTAGTTTTTGGCTCCAGATCGTAAGTTCGTTCGTGAGTTCGATTCCCAGCGACGCGTTGTGTCTTTGAGCAAGGCAGTTTATTTCACGTTGCCCCAGTTCACTCAGCTGGCAAAAATGAGTTGTACCTGTAATTCAAAGGGCCGACATTGTCACAGAAAAGGTTTAAGGCTGTACATGGTATCTGAACCCGCATCACCTGGAGGTATGATGGACGTTCTAGCGCCAGATCAAAGTAATCCTTATGGTTTCTCTATTCAGTTTAGAAATTTTATTTTTGCCAGAGCAAAATGTATTGTTGATGTCATAAGAATTCATAAACTCTCGATAGAACGTGAAGTAATTCTTTTGTGGGACAGTAAATCTGGAAGCACACATAAAGCTATAAGTAATGGCATGTAAATATATATTGTTAAGGAGCTGATGTAAGCTAAATACTTAGCTTTATCTAAATTCTCAGAGTAACATACAGTAACTTGTAAGATTTTAAAAGAAGAAACACTGAGTTGGGTTGATCAATTTGCTGGTAGTTAAGTAGCCACTAAGTTGCTTGAGATTCTAATGCCATGAGAGGAGGCTACAGTGTTAGCTCATGCAATAAAGCAAATTTAAATGTTATTTTGTTAGTCACAATTGGCGGGAAAACCACATATGTATGTTTACATACCACTAGTAGCTTCCATCTTTTTTGCGTTAAACCAGATTTGTTTACATATGTGCAAGTTAGATAAACAGACGAGTGTTACTGGTGCAGCAAATTCTGGCTGAATACATGCGAATGTTTCCGTAGGAAACCCACGGTACTGGAAAAATAGCACAATTTTATTAAAAGGAATTATTTATCAACATATCCGCTGTTGAGCACTAATTCTTTCAGTTCTATATTTACGTCTGTGTGTGTATGATGCGTGTATATGTGTGGTAGTGTCTTTGTTAGTTAGTGTATGTGTGTGCATGCACATATGTTTCATCGAATGAACAACGAAGTAAAGAAAGGATTTCATGTAAAACATTACAGAGTTAATATAAAGACGGAAATAAATGACGAGAAGAGGAAATTACTGTTCTTTAGTGAGAAAGCTCCAAACTCCATAAACTTCACAGATCTCAACATCTGTTGTTACACGAGAGAATTCTCATTTATTTAACAGCGAGAACATCGATGGGTTTCTAATAAAAGAACGGATCAAATGAAGTAACAATTGTTAAACGTGAATCAAAAACATACAAAAAGAGAATATTTTGCCACTGGATTCCTAAGACTTTATTGGAATGTTTCGTGGAGAATTAAAGAAGTACACGAAACACTTTACCGGAAATACTGGGTATGCATGCTTCTTTACACCCAGGTTTACAGAGTTAAAAGGAGAGTGGGGGGAGTATATGCTGCTGTGAGGAATCAATGACGGTAGCAATCTCATAGGCAGGTGCTTACTTAAATATATCAAAGAGCGTGTTAGCACAGCAAACGCTTTCCCATAACAATATCTAGCCGTCCGTGTATATTACTATATTACATACATACATACATACATATATAGTGAGAGAGCGAGAGAGAGCGAGAGAGAGAGAGAGAGGGGGGTACGTATTTAAGTGCATGCATGTTGTATACGTATGTTCGTAAGTATGAATGTACGCATGTGTGTATATGAATACAGATACATATATACGTAAGTGTATGGATGTGTGCATGTAAGTATGGAAATGCATAAATCAGGGTTAACTTTACCATAACTATAATATATAATCAATAACTAATTGTGGAATAAACTAAAAATAGTTACCAATTTCATATCATCCCGTTTACAACATTAAAATTTCGATTCAGCTACTTTGTCCGTCTAAGAAATGAATTAAGAGAATTTGTAAAGCTTTCCAGAGAAATATGGTGAGAAAAAGAGGCGGAGAAAGAAAGAGCACGACGAAGATTATTAACTTTTGGCATTACTTGCTAGTAAATCTTTCAGCTGCATTATTTAACAAGATGCTCATTTAAAATGTACTTTCTGTTACTAATACTGCGTATTATCTTAAATAGTCAGATCTCGAGCTTTTGCATTCCTAGTTGGCTATCATGTTTTGGAGACTTTACAGCTTCGAAGAAATTTCCTCTAATTCATATTTAATAAAGAATAGACCGACCTAGAAGGACTTGCGTTAATTCTTTTCGAAGACAAACGTTTATGAAATCCGATAGTGTCTGAGTGGCTATGTTAAACCTCTGCATATGAATATTGTAGTAACAGCTATTCTGTTATCGTGATATGCGTGTGAATACGAATTATATAGCACTACACTTATATGTCTGCCATTTTACTTATCGAACCTCAAAGAAACGGAGAGTAGTGTGAGAAATTCTGTGAGTTTTGAACTTATAAATACAATTGTCATCAGACTAAAACGTGTGCAACATACCTTCCGGCACCAACCGTGTCAAATATCACTTGCACTTTATAGTTAGTAACACTCCTGTATCAATAATTTGTAAATGTGACTGTGCATGTTACTCACCGAAAATTACAGATTACCATGGTATATAACCACACACACACACACACACAC
>NC_068995.1:3881441-3889725 GCF_001194135.2 Octopus bimaculoides | reverse complement strand
TATATATATATATATATTTCTTGAGCGCTAAGTCGTATAAGTCTGGTTACTCGGTCTCCATGGCGTATAAGTAACCGAGATCACAACATGCCCAGCTTCCCATCACTATCTTTTAGCTCATCCAATTCCAGTCAACCAATTCCTTATCAGTGAAATACAGTAGATCCACACAAGTAACAACGAAGCACACACGTTTGCATGCTAAAATAACATGCTCACCCTTGCAAGGGTTAAACTTTAACTTTTCACATACGCATACGCACACAGGCACATGCCAACTCATTCACACATTCACAAGCCCCAAGAGCTGACTTAAATTAATTCAACGGAGGTTTGTCACTTTGAAGGGACTACCCACAGCACTCCATGTAAATGATGCAGTTAAGCCGGTGCAAACAGATAGCTCGAACCATGTTAAGTATAGTTTTACTTGTAGCTGAAGAAGGTGAGCTGTCAGAAACGTTAACCCATCGGGCAAAATGTTCAAAAGCTTTTCCTCTGGTTCTCTATATTCTGATCACAAATCCCTTTCACCCCTTTCGAACCGCGGAAATAAATTGTCGATCACGTAATGGTATCGATGAAACTGAATTGCTTCTCTTGTCAAAATCGCTGGCTTTGAAGACCGCAGTGGATCGGCGTCCCGCGCAGGGGTAATGTTTGTAAACTCTGTCACTTATACGCCATGAAAACCGGTTTTATGAAACTTAGGGTTCGAGGTAAAAAATACTTGAGGTGTTGAGAAAGAAAAACATTAACTTAAGGATTATGAATGTCTTTAAAATGCAGGAGAAACAACTCCATATTTTTCTTCGATTTGACTACTTGCTTTCTAGGAACGCCTTTACATGAGTGTCTTACAACCAGATGGCACCTCTGGCAAAATCACTCTTGTCATTTTTATAAGTTGCCACACGTATCAATTTTTAATCATTCCAACTATATGTATCTCACACTCGTCTTCAGTCTGCTTAATATCAAAACTTCGTTGAGGAGGTGCAATAAGAATGAAACAAACCTGCAGTTGTTAACGTACTCACTGAAGATCGCATACACATTCACCATTGCACGTGCCCGATCAGTTTTCATAAATTGATCGTGAATTAAACTACAGAGTTGTTCCCCTTTGCTTTCTTGCACAGAATTAATCACAGAGTTAATCATGTTCCTTTCTCTACATAACAATCGAGTTACAATTAAATATAACTTTCTGACTCATCATATCAAAGAATGTTTGATGTTTGCTTCTGTTTTATTATGCCTTCATATAACTTTCTGACGCATCCTGTCAAAGTATGTTTCCTCCTCTTTTATAATGTTTTTCACTGATCTGTTCTGTTATGGCATGAAGTGGGTGTTATTGATTTTAAGTAAACAATATTTCAAACGATTTTAATTTCAGTGTTTCTTTATAAAAATCGCTGGTATTAAGTGAATAAGATATATCCATTTATTCATTGGTAGAGAGAAATAAAGCTTACACTGCATATCTGCATATTTTACATGCAAAAGGCTCGTTCTTTACAAATTTATTTTACTTTGATATGTATATTCAGAGTAGGGGGAGGACATTACATATTTAATTGACAATTAAAAAGCAATAAAAATCCAAATAATGTTTGTGCGTAGTGTATGTGTATGTGTGTGTGTGTGTGTGTGGAAGAGAAGGAGAGTGCGTGGCTTGTATTTATTTCTAAAATAAATTTTCTCTTAGAAACATTAACTCTAACACAATTTCAGTGTAAAGCTTTATGTCAGATTTTAAAGACAGAGCATTAAGCTAAATCATAATGTAATTTATTTGAAATCATAAACATAAATCACTTCCTCTGTTAAAATTTGTATAAAATAATTCATGAAAACTAAATGCATTGCAGTATAGTTTCTACGCAATTTATCCAAATTCTGTTTGTAAATTGAGCCAAAACGATAAATATACCCGTTATTGACGTACGTTAGTCCGATAAACATAGCATGTCATTTTCAACTATTATAAACAAATTAGAAATTATTTTTTAGATTTTTATTTTTAATGTATTATTTATTTTAATGATTGAAGGAAAGAGGGAAGGACAGCGCTTCAAATTCTTTATCGACTGGTAGGAGGGACGTTATTCTCAAACCGACCGCATAGACTAAAAGCGTTGCAACAGTGTGAACTCTGATCAGGGCACCCAAGGACAGGGTGGAGGTGCTAAGTCTAAAAATAAATGAAGGTTCTTTGCTTGTCTGTATCAAGTTTTACTGACGAAGCTTTGGTCAGCACCAAGGTTAAATAAAAAGACGTAAGCCTAGTATGACGTGAAGTGGGATTGAACTTAGTTTTACGGGTAAAGCCTTGGTTAGCTCAGAGCTTTGATAAAAGACGCCTGCCCAGTGTGGTGTGTTATAGAACTGAATCAAGTTTCACTGGAAAATTTTGGTCAATTACAGGTTATGGAATAAGACGCATGACTTGTGTGTCGTGAGGCGGAACTGAACCTGAGACCATGTAATTGCCACGCAGCCACATAAAACTGATTTTGCTTAATATAGATTACAAATGGAACCCGTGCTTTATATACATTCTTATTTTCATTTTGATTCAAATTTATAGCATTAATTGTGGTATTTCGATTTTAGCTTTGCATTCCTTCTAGAGTTAACGTCGTTTAATGGAACAATTTATTTCAATGTGTTAAAGATTTTGAAGATCTAGGTTCCATAGATAAGGATATATATATATATATATATATATATATATATATATATATTTAAAGCATTGTTTCGAAGAGACAACCTGAATCATATAATGAATAATTTCGTTGTTTTTTCAATAATCTGAAAATAAATAAGATATTTGATTCTTGTCTGCAATGTATTAATCTAGAGTATTAAAGTTTTATTATTGTGAAGATATTCGTTTTGACAAAATAATTTAACAACATATTTATTAGTTATTCTGGAAAATTGTAGAAATAACTGGGAAATATTTATTCTTTATTTGACAGGCAGTAGTATTGATTCAGGTCAGCGCAGCATAAATTTATAGAATAATGCATAATTGATAAACTGTACCATAAACAGTTGAATAAATAAATACCTAGGTGTCAATAAAATATTTGTAGTTCTATGTTTACGAGCGCCATTATAATACATAAACACAACATGATTTTGAAAGTCGTTTTTACTGTGAACGCAGAGGTTAACCTTTTAGTGCCTTTCAATGTTTTCTTCATTTTGCCTTTTTCTTTTTGTCTTTCCTCGGTCTTACCGTCTGTTCTTCTTCATCTTTAGCTGTGAATTTATCAATACTTTCTTTCTTCTGCTCCCGTATACAGATTACTATAGACATATCTAAACACCATTATTTTAAATAATTCCGACTATTAGCCTTGTTTGTCCCCACACACTGAGGCAGATATTCTTTTCTTCTCTGGCACAAGGCCTGAAACTGGGCGGGGGGCAGTTGATTAGATCGACCCAGTATGTACGTAACTAGTACTAAATTTATCGACTCCGAAAGGATGAAAAGCAAAGTCAACCTCGGCGGAATTTGAACTCAGAAGGTAAAGACAACCGAAATACCGCTAAGCATTTTGCACGGCGTGCTAACATTTCTGCTAGCTTACTGCGTCACACTGAGGCAAATAGTTATACTTATTGATGTCGTTAGAGCTTAGAAACTCCGAGAGAGTGTGAAGTAATTCATTTTCATGATTGAACTCGAAACAAAAATAAAACGGTATAATAGAGTATATATATTGTACTAAAATACTCTTTTGAATAGAAACAACTAAAGGTTGCCCGTGGAAGACGAGAACATATAGGTTCAAGTCTCACTAGCAGCCTATAAATAATAGTGTGTAATGTCCCAACATTACACGCTATATTTATAATTTTACATGTGGTTGAAATTCAACCATTAAAAACGAATTTTTAATTACGATACTTCAAAAATTCACAGTATGACGGAAATTCTTTTTCAAAAACATAAACAATTATAATTAGCAAATAATTAAGTATATGCATCTCTATTAACGTATTTATTTCTATTATCTTTTCCTCATCTTTAACCACAATATATCTATTTCGGTTTGATACAGTTCATTAAAATAACGTTCCATATTTTCTATAGATAAATATAGTGTTTGACCTAACAAATATTGTGTGTAAAATCGATAGGACAAAGTCAATAAAGAGGAGAATAACAGAACATTCTTTTATTCTTTTATATGTTTCAGCCCTGAGGTTGTGGCCTTGCTGGGGCATCGCTTTTTTTTCGTGCTGTTTTCCTTAACTGGTTTGTTGGTGTTTTGTTTTATTTTTTATTTAGAGGAAACAGATCTTCTTGCAGTACTCCGAGAGAGGTAAGGGAAAGTAGAAAGTTTAGCCTGAAAAGCACAACCTGGGAGAATATTTATAAGATATGGTCAGAATTTCTGACCAAGAGTGTTCTGTTGTTTGACCAACTGAACGACTAAAAGGATTAAAGTAGCATATAAGTATTTTGAGTATTCCTCAGACATGGTCTAACCTTAATGTAAGTCAGTGTGACACAGTGTTTGACGGTGCTGGGGCTTTGAATTACAGGTGCAGAAATCCATCTGCTAGGCTTCCATGCAATCTCCGTCACCCTACTCACATTCATAAGCTATTGATAGACCCAAGGTTATAGAAGATTACATTTGTCCAAGATGCCAAGCAAAGGCATCAAAACCAGAGTCTCATGACTGCTTAGCGAGCTATTAACCCTGCGCCAATAACTACGTAGACCCCACTCAATGTGCCCGAGGGTCAAGTAGCAGGGTTCAACCAAACGAGGGATTAAATCTATCATCATCAAAAGAAACGATTATTTCCTCGGCAGGATACCGCACACTTTGTGCCAACCAAATTCCACTTGTAGGTCTTTGAGAAGTAGGTTTATTAGTAAAGACATCTGACATATAACTTACAGAGCTCCACGTACAGTTATATGTGTGGCTTAGTGGTAACGGTGTTGCACTCCAGATCGTTAAATCGTAGTTTCGATTTCCGGATCGGCTGTGCGTTGTGTTCTTAAGGAAACCAACTTTATGCTCTGAATGCAAATGCTTCCGAGGTCAACTCTGCCACTCATCCTTTCGAGGTCGAAAGAATAAGTACTAGTTGTGCACTGGAGTTGATTTAATCCACTTAATCCCTCCCTTAAAATTCCAGGCATTGTGCCAAAATTAGAAAGCATGATTGAATGCTAATCTGTAGAGCAACAATAAAGGCAGCCAACTGACAGAACCGTTACCGCGCTGGGAAAAAATGCTTAGCGGCATTTCGTCTGTCTTTACGTTTTCAGTTCAAACTCCGCTAAGGCCAATTTTGCTTTTCATTCTTTCTGGTTCCATAAAATGAGTCCAAGTCGAACACTGAGATCGATGTAATCGACTCACCCCTACCCCGAAATTGCTGGCCTTGTGCTAAAATTTGAAACCAATATACGAACAGCAGTCGCTTGGAGAATGGCTTATTTGCAATACCAGTTCCGCACCATATCGTGAGCAAAGTTACTTAATTCAATTTGTTTTACCAAATAAAGCTAAAAACTAATGTACAATATTTTCTTTTCCACCTTCGTTTGGATCTAATTTAGTCTTTTCTATATAATCAATATTATATTTTTCATAATAACGTAACATGATCAGTAGCATCCATTTACATTTTAGATATTCCCACATGGAAATAATTCCGTTTTTAATCATAATTAACAAAGTTTTCACCCTAATTATTCTATCCATAACAATCCCATGTCTAGTTTTCTCTTTCATTTATATCTCTGCCACTCTCCTACACCAATGCCTACCATGTTTGACACCACATTAAGCAAAATTTGTAAATTTAATGAGACTTAAAAATAACTGCGATGAAAATATTCAGCACGATTATCAATTTTAAAAAGAATAACACAAATTTTATTTCAAAATTTAGCGGATTGTGTTAGAATGGAATCGAAAATGTATGGTTTCTGAGAAAGTGTAACATATACACGCACAGACACAAAAAACTCACATACACTCAGACAAACACACACAAGCAATCACGCACAAACAGACAAACACACACAAACACACACACATACAAACACACATGAACACACACACAAATACACAAACACACGCACACACACACACACGCATACACAAACACACACACACGTACACAACACTTGACACCTTACGTTGGTGTGTTTACATCTCCATAACTTAGCGGTTCGGAAAAGGTTCCGATAGAATAAGTACTAGGCTTACAAAGAATAAGTCCTGGGGTTGATTTGTTCAACTAATGCGGTGCTCCAGCATGGCCGCAGTCAAATGGCTGAAACAGGTAAATGAATAAAAGAAGGATTGAATACACACATGCACACACATATGCAAATATACGCACACACGCAAACACACACACACACACACACACAGATACACACACAAACACAGATACACACACACATATCTATACATACATATATTTTGACAATGGAAACTGTCCTTTCCCTTTAATTCGATATTCGATGTATAAGGTCAGATTAGATAAGATTGAGCGAGCTCTGTGGCAGGGATTAACCTGTCTTTGATATAAACAAATCGGATTTGATGAAAATACTAATGGTCAGGTCAAGAAATATGCATCAATATGAGAGTTTGTAGAAGAGTTCTGTGAATTTATTTTCCGAAAAGAGTGAAAACAAAAACTTAACGTTTCGGACATGTTCTTTCTCAAAGAGGGAATATTGAATATATAAAAGTGTTCACTATGCGAACGCAAAATTAATTGCAAGTTAAGGAAACATACAAAACTCTGAAAACTTTTCCTCACGACAAATTACATCCCTGAACCTTTCTTTTCCCGTGGCTATAATCTATATAACACACAACGAAATCTTTTATCGTTGTCTTTTTTCAGTCATTGCACTGCGACCGTACTGAAATTAAATCATTAATGAGAAACACATATTTAAGAATGTCAATGTTGCACCTGCAACGATAAAAATTCAGATTTTTCAAATGTTATATTATCCATAAAATATCTGGATAAAAACAGAACTACGAGCCTCTAAACAATTGAGTCTGAATATAATTGAACTTGATGCTCCAGCATGGCTTGTCCGCGACGGGTTTAACAATAAGCTACAGAATGTAATCCCTTTCAAATATATATATCTATAAGAATTTGCAAACTTCGAGAATAATTCTTTTTTGCGGACGGTGGATCTCGAAGCAGATAAATCTATAAAGAAAATAGTGCGTAAATTATGGGTTAAAATCCCCCTTTGGATGCAAAAAGTTGAAGGTATTCCTTGGACTCGAACCTACATCTCCTGTAAATGGTGATAGGTGTTCTACCATAAGACTAAAGCAGTCCTTTCAATTGCACTATCCATTTTGACGTCATAAGAATTTTATAAATTTCGAGAAAACGTAAAATAAATTTTTCTTGGAACAGTAGATCTCAAACTTCGAGATTCACCGTTCCAAAACAGAACACACAAACATAGATACACACACACACACACACACACACACACACACATACACACACACACACACACACACACACGTATACAACGTACAGAGGTGATATAAAAAATATTTGGTACACCAAATAGTTTCCTATCAGTTTGGAATATTTTTGATATTATAATTAAAAGCCAAAAAATCTAAATTGGCAAAAAATGGCATTAGACGAGTAAGGAAAATATTGATTAAACTTGTCACTTAATTATAGCAAACCACCAAAGTATGGCGTGGAATTTATGAAATGAACTAAAAAATAAAATTGAAAATTAATACCTCGATGAATATATAGAACTTAAAATGCCTTAACCGAAGAATATTTAATAAGAATGTTGAAAGTAAACAAAATTAACTGTAAATAAATTAAATTTTAATAGAGATAGAGTATATAAATTCCAGTATCATTGTGTCTATGAAATAAAACAGGCAACATGGCGACAATAGATTTCTTTAAATTGACTCTAGACTGAAAACAGAATTGAATATCTGTTGGACGATGTATGGCGTGTGATATACGCGTATCTATTGTACACTCATTCAGTGCCGTTTTGGCTTCGGAACTAAATTTCCCCGGGTTCGATCAGTGTCCGTCACTTAGAATTATTAATTTTTTTTACCTGTATTCTGTTATATGCTCGGTCACTCCTGCGATACGACATCAAAATCTTGTAGAAACTTAACTGTTTTATGCACACACAAACACACACACATATATATGTGCATGTATATATGTATGTGAGTACATATATATATAAATA
>NC_068995.1:3878509-3880843 GCF_001194135.2 Octopus bimaculoides | reverse complement strand
ATATATATATATATATATATATATATATATATATATATATATACATACAGGAGAGAGAGAGAGATAGGGTGACATACGTGTGTATATCTCCGTATGAATTTGTGCATGCGTACACGTGGCCATGTTTGTTTTACGCTTATATCGGTTCAAACCGTCATTTTGATTATGTTTTTGTCGTTTATGGAGCCGTGACATCGATAAATAGAGATGAGGAAAATATGAAACAAGCTGAAATAAATACTAGATCAATATAATCAATCTGATCGATTAAATCCCTTGAAGTCGGTGTTTCAGTGTAAACCACAGCCGAATGACTGAAACTATCAGAAGCGCGGTAAAAGTCCAAAACAAATATCAATGACGGTGTTTAATTCGAGAAGTTTCTTGGTCAATATGAGGTATTAGCTCTAATAAAATATTGTATTTGTATAATTGATAGATATTGATCTGTTACATCTTTAATCACACAACACTAAGTTATTTGCGAGGAGGAGACATACAAAAGTAACAACTGTGCTGACTTAAGCTCTTTAGCATTCACATTACTCTGTCAAATGTAATGCTTGATTTATTCACGTTATTTTACATTGACGATGCATTATCTCGTAGCTTTTAGGCGGCGAGCTGGCAGAAAGGTTAGCACGCCGTGCGAAATGCTTAGCTACGAGAAATGCTTAGCTACGAGATTCTGGTACCAACCTGTGTTAAGAGCATAATAATGGTTTCAAACTCTAGCATAAGTCCAACAATTTCTGGGAGGATAAGTCGATTACATCAACCTCAATGTACAACTGCTACTTGTTTTATTGAGTGCCATTGGATGAAAAGCAAAGTCGACCTCGGCGGAATTTGAATCCAGAACGTAAAGACGGACGAAATATCGTTAAGCATTTTGCCCGCGTGCCCTCTTATGATAAAAAGCATTCTATTAAGTTTTTCAACAATCTCCTGCATTAGGAGCCCAATACAAAAAGGTTTTAATGCAAATATGTGGGTGACCAGATTTTGGCTTAACTTCAGGTATTCCCTGTTACATGGATACCACACCCGATGTTCTGAAGTTCAAGGTATGATTCATATAACTGCATCAATAGCAGGACCAAGAATGATCTTTTAAATGAATAAAATCATCCTAATTAACAAATTACAATAAATTATCTTATAAGTAGTAATATATTTTATATCATTCTAATTATATTTCGGTAACTGCAGCGTTTTTTTTTCTTAATGAATTTGGAAAACTGTCAGCGTAATGTTTATGTAAATCATGCATCAAAATGTATATTATGTATTAATATCGAGAGGGTTGGGCGATTAATTTTCTTACCGTTCTATTTGCACACCAGGTAATCCCTCCATGAGTAAAAGCTGAGCTGTTGTTGCTGATGAGGGCCGACTTTTGAACGAAATAAAATGTAGAATTATAAATTTTTAACTTCCACCAAAATGGAAGTGTTGAACTTTATAATAAGCTGATTTCATCCGCGTCCGATGAAATAAACTCATTTAGTGCGATTACAGTAATTATTTAATGTGCACGCGCGCACACACACACATTCTCTCTTCTCTCTCTTTCTCTCTCTCTATTTCTATCTATCTATCTATCTCTCAAAACCATGATTGCACTCAAAGCTCTTCCTGCGTTGCAACTTTTGTATGCAGTTGCATTCAAGTCTGTACCAAAGTCACGTCTGTCTTCTTCAAAACCGTGACTCTTGTGAAAGCTACGCCTGCACTCATCCCCATATCTGTGCTGAGAGCCACGTCAGTACTCAAAGAGATGTCTAGTGTCTTGAAACTGTTGCTCACGTTCAAAGGTATCACCGAGCTCTAAGCCATGTCTGTGAAGTGGTGTCTCGATGAAAGTCATATTAGTGCTCAAAGTTATGCCTGCATCCAAACAACGACAGTGCTCTAATCCATCTCACACCTCAAATCACCCATGGATTTGGCTACCTTACAGCACAATAGTTTCTCCTTTTCCGTTAACCAACTACTTGCATCACTGCTTCTCAGTCGCTTTGACATCATAGCTCAATATGGATCAAATGAATAAAGTTAGTGGTGCACTTCCTGGAGTGCATTAAAACAAAAACGGCTTTATGTTTTAAAACCTACAAAAAATATAGAAATTTATTTTTAAGGCAGTAGAGTGTATGATTTGAAAAACATTTGACTGCTAATTCTACCAGGTCAATTAACCGTGTAATGGTTTGTTAATTAGTTTGTCTGGTTGTAAGTTTTCGTCTTCTTGTCTCAGCAGGTCTTATTTCTTCAGATATCAAACTTCACACTTCCTTCCTTAACATTGTTTTATCAATCCTAGTTGTGTAT
>NC_068995.1:3874475-3875696 GCF_001194135.2 Octopus bimaculoides | reverse complement strand
TATATATATATATATATATATATATATATCAACTCGTGTATATTTACCTGTTCGTAAAATCCATGCTGGAATTCTAACCTCCTTCGATTCCTTTCATCAGCATAAACGGGATGGTTAAGAAACATGTCACATATTCGTACATTCTCCAGCTTGATAGCGTGCAACAAGCCTTCTTCAATAACATCCAAGGTACAGTGATCAAGTAGAAACTTGGTCGCTTCATAATGATCTCCTTGCAATCCCAACTGCAGTGCCGTGCGTCCCAGGTAATCCCTGCAGTTGACATTTACGCCTTCCATGATGCATTGCTGTATCTCAGCTAAATTACCGTCCGTCGCTGTCGTCAAGAAACGCCGCTCCAGGCTCGTTAACGGGACGTCACCAAATATACTTCTGGCTACTTTTTCCTTCTCTTCCGTATTATCTCGAGTTGAATAACGCCGTCCAGTATTCATATTAGATCGAGTGACAGCAGATCGCCGCTGAAATATCCTACCACCCATCGTACGGGATGAATTCGAGGACGTTAATTTTGGTTTCGATGTTGTGTCTTGGTATTGTTGTGACATTCGGATGAAGGCTGCGATTTTACTACCGTTAGCAACTGAAGAAGCGTTAGCCGAGGCGAAGGAGGAACTTGCTGCGGGAAGCGAACAGTTATTGTTGTTGCTGCTGCTGTTGTTGGTTTTATTGGAGGTGAATAATGATGTATTAATTGTTGGGTGTGAATTCCGGGGTATTGACAATAGAGGAAGAGGAGTTGCTGACGTCGGAAGCACCACTGCAGCGGCTGCAGCGACGGCAGCAGCGCCCGTCGTTGTAGCAGTGGTCGCATTCGTAGTCGTCGTTGTGGTCTTCGAAGTTATTGATGTCAGTGTCATGGGAGGGGTACCGGAAGCCGTACTTGAACCCTGCGCCGCTGCCGGCGGCAAATGAGGGGGTGGTGTGAGATTAATATTCGAAACAAGGGTGGAAGCCGCTGTTATAGGTTCTTTTCGACGTGGCTCTAAGGGTATGCCAGAAAGCAGAGCTGTAGCGGTGGGGGAATTTGGGGGAGAAGGGGTCGGGGGAGACCCGGGAGGTGGCAGGGTGGTAATAGGGGACAAAACCTTCGGGGAACCTGTTGGGGAAGACAGCGACTGAAAGGGCAATGTTGATTTTTGTTGTAAACAACGTCGGGGCATTGCTTGGCTGAGACATACCAGACCCCTACAAAGGGGT
>NC_068995.1:3872064-3874280 GCF_001194135.2 Octopus bimaculoides | reverse complement strand
TGGGTGTGGGTGTAAAGCTGCTACAGTATTTAAATAATACTTATAATCTAATAATGATAGTACAGAAAAAGAAAACAACAAACAGAAGCAGAAGCAGAAGAAGAAGAAGAAGAAGAAGAAGAAGAAGAAGAAGAAGAAGAAGAAGAAGAAGAAGAAGAAGAAGAAGAAGAAGAAGAAGAAGAGATATGATGAACGAGAGGAAAAGGAGGAGTAGGCTGAGGCGGAAGAGGAGGAGGAAGGGGAGGAAGAGGAGGAGGCGTGAATTTTAAAATAAGCAAAGGATAAAAGAGAAAACTGAGGAAGGGGTCAGGTGAGAGGCGGCCAACAAACCCCAAAACCCCAAAACCAAAAAAACTATGGAAATTCCGAATGAGGGAAAAATTCCAGAAGAGTTCCTATAACTGAATTATTTCTTCTTTTTTTTGAATCTCCATTGTAAGGGAGTGATCCATTCTTGCCATGGTGCGCCACCAGGTGGTGCTTCTGTATGCCTTCAAGTAGATTCATACCACTGATTCTTGCGAACCTGTGAAAGAAAACAAAATAAACTGTAATTAAAAAATAATAATAAACCGTAATGAAACTGGCGATAAAACACGCAAACAAATAATATTTCTTTTATTAGCACAATCTGAAGAACATCGGACAAAAATTGCTTCATAGTATTTCGTCAGACTGTGATTGGAAATCCTGCTGAGGTCAACTTTACCTTTCATCTCTCGGTGGTAAATAAGATAAAGTACCAGTCATGTACTGAGGTCGATGATATCAATCAAGTCCTACCCCTTAAAATTTCTGGTGTTGTGTTTATATTGAAAAAAATCATTATTTTATCCAGTTTTGTAAGAACAATTTTTAACATAAAAAAACACAAATTTTGTATGAGGTGTTTAGTCGATTAAGACAACTGCAGCAATTGTTTCGTGCTTTATTTTAAAAGAATAAATGAAAATTTGACATCAGCAGGTTTTGAACTCAGAACAGCCGATAAATTCTGGCAGAAATGTTATCTGTAGTTTTACCCATTCAACTAGTCCACTGTCTTATCTAATTTTCGAATAAATGTTTCTCATAGCAGCACATAGCCATAAACTTGGTGTGGGAAGGCCTTAGCCGATTAAATCGCCCCCAATACTTAGCAGGTTCGTTATTTTATCGACGTCAGGAGGATGTAAGCCAAAGTTAACAAATCACACGCTGTTATCATTAAAAAAAAACAGAAAACGAAAGATCACATTTGCTGACGTAATCCTGAATTACCCTAAAATGACTTGGGTGGTCACGGCTGAAAGGTCTATGGAATGTTCAACCAAGGTAGACCAGAGGTAAACAACACCAACAACAGCACAATAACAACAATGGTGTAGCGGCAAATCTACAGAAAGAACCAAAATCAACACTCGTCAGTTATACAATGCTCCGCCCAACTATTGTTGAATGTTATAACATTTATAGAGTATCTTGACAGTATGGTACGCTATAGAGTCAGCGAAACTCCTAAACAAATTCACATATCGCTGTGAGAACCCACAATGCATCCGCATTCTTTTATGATTAGATTCCGACAAAACTCTTCAAAGCCTTGTACTTCCATGACGTTAAATAACCAATATTGAAAACTGTGAAGTCGTTTATTAGGGGATTAGGATAATCAGGATAATTAAATTATTTCTAATTGATCATTTTTTGATGATCAGTATTTACTAATGAGACCACTGGGAAGGTTGATTAAATATTGAAAAATTTAAATTCAATTAATATTTTATTTGTGATTTATTATTTATTACCCGTCTAATCATTGTTTAAAATATTCCTCAAATATCATTACGTATTCTGTGGTATGTGTACACACTCACACACACACACACATATATATATATATGTGTGTGTGTGTGTGTGTGTGTGTGTGTGTGTGTGTGTGTGTGTGTGTGCGTGTGTGAGTGAAGAAGTGATTTACTTTTAATACATTCTTGTACACCAGTTGCAGTTGCTACCGGAATTTGTTTCAAATAAAAACTTTCTACAGACTTAATGTCTTCGTGTATAGAAATGCAACGATCCGAGCTTCAAATAATGTCAGACGATTACCATACACGGTGTTTCGGTAAGATTTAACCTCGTCAGTGGAAGATATCACCACGTGGTTTAAATGCAAAGTTCAGTCATTCGTGCGTGTGTGTATATATATATATATATATATATATATATATATATAT
>NC_068995.1:3864567-3867067 GCF_001194135.2 Octopus bimaculoides | reverse complement strand
CGAAACAAAGCATTTTGTTATCAAAATGTACCGTCCAAGTGAGAGAACAGCAGTTTTGGTATGAAGCCATGGCTTATATATATATATATATATATATATATATACTCATATATATATGTGTTGTGTGTATGTGTTTGTGCGTTGTGTGGGTTTGTGAGACAAATAGCAATAAATGTCTGTTAATCTCAAGGGGTGTCATTCTTTCCTTTCTTTTCCTATAAAATTGTGTTTATTGAGCCGAATCAAATTGAAACGTTTAGTGTAAGTTAAGTGAATATTAACTGTCTGGTATCGTGTTCATCGTTGAAATCGTACGAAGAGCAGAAAATATTGCATGTATATAGAAATATATATTCGTGTGGAAGCGGAGAGAGAGGGGAGAAAGAAGGGGTAGAGAGACCATAAAACAGTCTAGATCTGTATGTATGTGTCTATGTATGTATGTATGTATGTATGTATGTATGTAGAAAGACAGAGGGGGAGAGCTCCTCTGCCACGGACATTCAAAGTGCCATTTTAAAGCTAGTTGGACGTCCTGGACAAGATATTCAACTGCATCCAATGCTGCGGCCCCTGTTCAGGATTTCGGGTGTGTTAGACAATATAAAGTTACTCCTTAATCATCACTATTCCCAGGATCACTCTGGCCACATTTATGGACCTTAAAGATGGAAATTGTTTCGTGGCAAAAGTATAGAAGAATCGGAGAACTCGTGCTGCCCTCTAGCGATAATTCATTATAAAACATGAAACATGCGATTTATTGTTGTTTAAACCCGAGTCAGCTCTCATCGATCATAAGATCAAAAGCATTCCAACCGTGACTCTCCTGTCTTCTATATATCTGGGTCTACAATATCTTTATATGTTCTTTTTATAAGCTCTTACGAAGTCAAATGAGAGAATGGGATTGTTATGTCTTTCTAATAGAGAATGGCATTTCCGAGGCTTTTTCGATGTTCTACCACCGCGTAGAAGCATCCTCGATGCAATAATAGACTTCCTTTCATAAAACCTTCCTGCAAGAAGCACGACCATAGCCTGTTTCTACTAGCAACGATGCCATAGTTTCCACTGCGATTCTTCGAGACAAAAGATGACTAGTGTGGTATGTAAGAAATACTTTACTCAACACTCGTAGATTTTGAGATACTGGTTCTCCGTCGGTTGCGACTACAAGTGTTTCAGTTGATCCGATCAACGCAACAGTCTCCTCGTGAAATTAATGTGCAAGTAACTGAACATTCTACAGACACGCGTCCCCTCAATGTAGTTCTCAGGGAAATTCAGTGTAACACAGATTGTGACAAAGTTGGCTGTTTTTCATTCCGGGTACAACTCATTTTTGCCAGCTGAGTGAACTGGAGCAATGTGAAATAAGTCTCTTGCTCAAGGACACTATGTATTGCTAGGAACTGAACACACAACGTTACGGTCGCAAGCCGAACACCATAAACACTAAACCAGGCGCCTTCGTAAAGATACTAAAACCATGCTGGAGGTCTCGAGCGATTGAGACGGTCGTGTATATCAGATTTTTGATCATTTTTGGCACATTGGAAGTGGAAGTTAATGGACTTGTTTTTGTGACATTTGTTTAGCCCTAGGTTTGCGCAGAATGATCAAACAAATGCTGAAACATTACTCCAACCTTGAATACTTCGACATTGTTCTAGTTATAGTGTATCTAGGACTATCCTAGTGTCATCTCTTTCTTTTAAAGACACTATGATATCATTTGAGGGCGATTTGTCTGCTATATCCAGGAGGTCGGAAAATCACGTGGAGACTCCTACTCTAGCTCAGTAGATGTATCTTGTAAAATCATAAAGTGAAACAAGTTCCTTTATTTGGTGAGATGGTGCAGCATTTTATGTTTCAAAAAGTTGGGAAACATACATTAAATGAGAGGAAGGTTGGAAGATAAAGATAAGGTTGGGAGGACATTGAGTTTTATTGCAGACATTCTGTCACTACTGGACAGTTTGTTGGACTACATAGATCACAAGAAATCTCTGTACTTGGCGAATGTATGTACGTGGTGGTGATCGTCGTCGTCGTGGTGAGGGCGGCGGGTGGAGGGTTAGAAGAATGAGAATAGGAATTGGAAGCAAAGTAAGCTACTTTATGAAGCAGGACATTTAAGTGGTTCCACAGTGATTCTGTAGATCTTTCTGCGATAAATGAATAACAAAACGAAAAAAAAAAAAAATGAAATGAAATCTGAATATATAATTCTGCGTTTGTGAAAGTATTGGCTGATAAAATGTTTGGCTTAAAAAGAAAAAGGGAGACACAAATATATGCAACACACACACATACACACACACACACACACACACACACACACATACACACACACATACACACTCAAACATACACACATATACACACGCACATACATATATATAATTTAATCACAAATGTTTGTGTGTGTGTGTTTGTATGTACGTAATATGTGTGTGTATGCATATATATATATATATAGACTTATATTTAT